>NC_073692.1:185438058-185513058 GCF_029784155.1 Uranotaenia lowii | reverse complement strand
CTGATCAGGATGCTGCAATGAGATTTATTTAAAGTTAATAAGTAACTCGATATGATTGGAGATGGTTTTTCTAAAAATAATTTAGTTTGACGACAAGTGTCCAACTCTTCCCAGTATCGTTCATGCTGGTTAGAGGACCAAGTTTGAATTTGGTTTCTGAACCAACATGGTGATATTGGGACAGCCGGCTCTGGTCCGTAAAATTCCTTTTCCGACCCAGCTCTAGCGAGTTCGTCGGCGCATTCGTTTCCAAAAATTCCCTTATGTCCGGGTACCCATAGAAGGTTTAATCCATTGCCTTCAGCAAGTTCTTCGATTGCTTTCCGGCATGCGATTACCAGTTTTGATCTAGAACTGGAAGCACTGAGTGATTTGATAGCTGCTTGGCTATCTGAACAGAAATAAATTGTTCTGAACATAATCTTCTTTTGAAGTGCAATTTGCACTCCATACATAATAGCATATAGCTCAGCCTGAAAGACTGTACAATATTTTCCTAGAGGTTGAGCATGTTCTATGTTCAACTCGTGACAGTAAATTCCTGCACCTGCACGGCCGTTTGATAATGAACCGTCAGTATAGAATACAATATGAGAGGACATTTGGTCCTCTACGAAACCTGATAACCATTCTTGAGGAGAAGGAAATTTGACTTTAAACCCCATGTAGGGAAAACTACTCGAGAGTGTTAAATCGTTTGGCGCTAGATTAAACTTGTTTAATCTAACTAATTCAGGCCACACATTTGTATGACTCGATGATCTTTCGATATTTCCTGACAGCCAGAGACCAACTGCCTGTAGACGAAAAGCACATGACAAGGCTTCCTGTTTTAGGAACAAGTGTAGAGGTTTGATAGAAAACAGAGCTTCTAGTACTGCAGTAGGAGTTGTTGTGAACGATCCGGACATCCCTAAGAGGCACATTCTTTGAAGGTGATTTAGTTTAGTTCGAACTGTTGCAACTTCTCCTTTCTGCCACCACACTAGACACCCATAGGCCAGAATTGGTCTTACTATTGTGGAGTAAATCCAGTGAATATGTTTGGGTTTGAGTCCCCAGTTTTTCCCGATTGCACGTCGGCATTGTCCGAAGGCCATGCATGCTTTTTTGATTCTGAAATCGATGTGATCTGACCAGTTTAATTTGGAGTCAAGAATGACACCCAAATATTTAACTTGATCAGACACGGTGATTTCGGAACCATAAAACAGCAGAGGGCGCACCCCGCGGGTGATACGTTTTTTAGTAAATAATACAATATTAGTTTTTAGAGGATTAACTGACAGTTCTACATGAGAACACCATCGTTCAACAGAGCGCAGAGCTTGTTGCATTATATCAAATAATGTGCTTATGCACAAACCTCTTACCAGCAGAAGATAATCATCTGCGAATCCATAGGTTGGTATTCCACGGTCATTGAGTTTTCTCAACAAGCCGTCTGCAACTAGGTTCCACAAAAGGGGTGATAGTACACCTCCCTGTGGGCAACCACGTGTGCTAACTTTTGTTATTGAAGCCTGTCTTAAAGACGAATGAAGATTCCTGTTACTTAGCATTGCGCTAATCCAGTTAGTTATAACACTAGGCACTCTATGAAGTAGTGCCGCATCCATTATTGATGTAAACTAGACATTATCAAATGCTCCTTCTATGTCTAGAAATGCTCCTAGACATGATTCTTTCTGTGAAAAACTATTTTCAATATTGTGTACTACGTTGTGCAGAAGAGTTAATGTTGATTTTCCTGTTTGGTATGCATGTTGTGTCGCATTAAGCGGATGTTGGACAAGGCATTCTTGCCTGATATGATGATCAATTAAACGTTCAAGTGCTTTTAACAGAAATGAACTTAGACTAATAGGACGAAAGCTTTTGGCTTCGTCGTATGATGATCGTCCCCCTTTAGGGATGAATTTCACGGCTATCTGCCGCCAAAGTTTAGGAATATATCCATGAGCAAAACTGCTTATCATTATTTTTCTTAATATGTGTTTGAAATGATCGAAACCTTTTTGAAGCAAAACTGGAAATAAACCGTCACTTCCAGGAGATTTGTATTGAGCAAAACCATCGATTGCCCATTTGATCGATTCTGTAGTAACTATTTTCCGAGCAAAATGCAAGGAATCTAGACTTCCAGAAAAGAACTCAGGCTCTATCGATGAATCTTGATCAACACATCCTGGAAAGTGAGTATTGAATAGACAACTTAATGTTTCTTCGTCATTTGACGTATAATCACCACTAGGGGTTTTAAGGTATGAAACCTGATAATCTTTTGATTTGGCTAAGACTTTATTTAACCTACTTGCTTCGTGCAAGCTTAAAATGTTTGTGCAGTAGCTCTGCCAACTTGAGCGTTCGGCAGCTCTTGTTGCTTTCCGGTAAGCTCTGCGAGCCAACTTGAAGGCATCAAAACCTTCCGTGCGCCTTCGGTTCCAAGAGCGTCTGCAGTTTTTTCGTAATTTACTAAGATTTGAGTTCCACCATGGTGTACTGTTTTTGTTGAATTTCAACGTTCGTAAGGGACACGCTTCTTCATAAGAATTTAAAATAATTTCGGTGGTTTTTGCAACCACTTCATCCAACTCAGAAGGAGTAGTAATTTCAGGTGTATATCCATGAAATTTAGTACCAAGATGCTCCAAATATAGGTCCCAATTAGTTGTTCTTGGGTTTCTGAATGTAATTGTTTCTAAAAACTCACCTGAGTGTTCAAAATAGATAAACCTGTGGTCAGAAATCGATTCTTCGTTAGGCACATGCCAATTTGAAATTTCCTGAGAAATTGTTCTAGAACAAAGTGTGATGTCAATCACCTCTTCTCTGTCACACCTAACAAAAGTTGGTTTATTTCCTACATTTAGAATTTCTAAATCAGTGCTGCTTAAATATTCCATTAAATTTGAGCCTCTCAGATTGATATCTGAGCTACCCCATACAAAATGATGGGCATTGGCATCACAGCCAATTACAAGAGGTATATTTTGTGATTCACAGAATGAAATGACATTTTTTAAATCATCCGTAGGGGATGATTGTTCATATGGTGAGTATACTGAACAGTAGACGTATTTTCTATCAGGCAGCGAAACCTGAACGACGCAAATATCTCTTGTTGTTAGATTGGGTATAAGTGTTGCATTTAAAGAATTGTTTAACAATATACATGCACGAGGCATTATTCGGGCATTAGTCATTCCAATTACACTGAACACAGTAAAGTTTGGTTTGAGCAAATTCCCTAAGTAAAAAGTTCCATTTCGGAAATAGGGTTCTTGGACCAAGGCGATCGATGCAGTTCCATTAAGGATTAAACGACATAAGTTAAGTGTAGCGGTTCTTTTGTGCTGCAGATTTATCTGTGCAACCGTAAAAGAAAGCATTTCTATCAAAGAATTCCACACATAATTCCATCACACACAAGAACCTCTGCACCTTCATATCGACGCATGAAGCGGGGTATCCCATACAGGATGAAAATTTTAAAATCGTGTGTATAATCTGAATCCCACGAGTTGCCAGGAAAAATACGGCCCTTTGCACCAGTGCCTGGCTATAGTGCAGACCTTAACAACGTTCTGCTTAAGATAGGATTATTATACACCCTCCTACCCCCACTTTGGGGCCCGCAGGCACAGAACCACCTTGAAGCGGGTGTTTACAAAATTTAGGAGAATACAACTCGTGCATGCGCATTAATAGCAATAAGCACAATTGGTGAATCCTCCCTGAAGAAACTTGGCTTGGAACCAAGCCAAGGTTCCCCCCTCCCAATGTGATAGTCGCATTTGAAGAACGACTAACGCATATGGGAAGTACTGGATAAGTCGCCTTTTACGACGTGGACCAGTATCCCAGTGGTAGTATTCTATAAGCCGCCACCACACAGCCAAAAGTCGATGGCTAAACTTTTTTTTCTATTTTAATGGTTAATGTTTGTCTGTCTATCTGTTCCCTATAGACTTGAAAACTACTAAACCAATCAATGTGTAATTTGGTTAATAAGAGTTTTTAGGGTCGGAGATGGTTCCTAAAATGCTTTTAAACCGCTCCGACTTAAAGTAGGAAGGAAGGGCTCCCATACAAAATCAATAAAAATATGATACAATTCGAACCATTTTTTCATTTTCAAGACCGGGAATGGTTTCTATAATTATTCTAAACCCCTATTAATCAAAAAAGGAGGGCTCCTTTACTAAATTATCAAATATTTGACACAATTCGAACAATTTTCGGAAACTATTGAACTGATCAACGTGAAATTTGATGTGAGGCCGCTTTCAAGACCGGGAATGGTTTCTATAACATTTTCAAACCCCTCCGAATCCAGAAAAGAGGGGCGCTTCCATACAAAATCATCAAGAAATTGACAAAATTTTCAAAGTCCTCGAAATATTTTTGTTAAAAATTCATGAACGTAAGCGTTTTGACATAATGAGATGATTTGTTGAGTTCACAAATAAGTTTTTACAAAATATGATGATATATTGTATAGATTGACGATTCCCATTTCAATGAATGAAGACTGTCATATTCAATAAATTTAATATACATATTATTGATAAAACCAGTGTCTTAGTGTTTTCATAAAGTCTGGCACGCTTTTCAATTTTGTTCAAATTTGCCTGTATCTTAATACTCCTCCAGCTTCAAATAGGGGTGATTTTTTTTTTAATTTAAAGGGTTTTTTTAAAGGGTTACTGTGGATGGTAGATTTTTTTCCCTTAAAAAGCAGTTTTTTGAAAAATAAACTTCTATTTAAATAAAAAAAATCTGATTTAAATAAAAATAAAATCCGATTTATATCAAATAGGTAAATCCTTTTTTTTTATTTTTTCAAAAAAAAAAATCATTTGTTTTTCATCCACCCTGGTTTCAAATAAGTTTTTCACAATACCTAGAAGGATCTTGGGTGGTTCATCAAAGTGTGATTAGCGACGCAACCGACCTTCTTTAAAGAAGTTCCATTAAAAGTGCTTAGAAGTTCCGTTATCGATATTTTAACCTTTCAAAAGGTGATGGAATTTCTTGAATAACTTTTACGTGACATGAGTCACCTGGAGTGCCCGTAAAACATTTGTTCAGCCAAATGTGAACTTCGGAGTTCCATCTTTAAGTAAGAACGCGACTATTGGTTGCTTGGGTATTTGGGTATTATTTTGCACATGTGCGCATTACATTACTAGGTAGTATCACTAAAAATTTCATCAATTTCCATTCACGGATTCAAATGTTACCAAATTCAAATGTTACCGGATTCAAATGTTACACTCATTTAAGACTCATTTTGACTCGTTTTAAAACATGACGTTTAAAATATTCCAGCTGGAGGGGAAGTGAGAAGTGTTAAGTGTACCAAAAAAAAAATTAAATATGTGCTCTTATTCTTCACCTTTAATTTTCCACGAAGCGGATCAAAATCGAATGATTAGAACCGGAGAGTCCAAATTGCTAGTTATTCTAAATTGCTGATAATCTATATATATATATAAAAAGCAATTTCTGTATGTTTGTTTGTTTGTTTGTTCGTTTGTTTGTCCTCTATAGACTCAGCCGTCTTTAGAGCTAGAGAGCTGAAATTTGGCATGGATACTCATTAGGACCAGGTTGTTTTCAAATTTTTGGATGACCCCTTCTGAAGGGGGTCGTCCATACAAGATAAATATTGTTTTCACGATATTGACGTTATTTTTCGTCGGATTGTGTTGAAAATTTGCACATGAGTGTGTTGAAAGACGAGCAATCAGATTCAGGTGTCAAATTTTGTACAAGTAGACAGCCAAAAAGGTCGTCCATATTAACTGTTCGCTGTTTTTGCGATATTGACGCTATTATACATCGGATTCAGATGAAAATTGGTACACGATAGTTTTGAGTGACGTGCAATGGATTTGAGGTATCCAATTAAGTGTAAGGGGCCGGCAAAAGGGGTCGTCCATATTAAATTTTCAGTATCTTAGTTATATTGTCGTTTTTATACATCGGATTTTGATGAAAATTTGCACATAGGAGTTATTAGGGACAAATAACTGATTTCACTTATCCAAACTAAAATCAGGGGTCGGCCAAAGGGGTCGTCCATGTTAACTATTCACTGTTGATGCAATATTGTCGTTATTATACATCGGATTCAGACGAAAATTTGTACACGAGGGTTTTGAGAGATGAGCAATGGATTTCAAGTATTCAATTCAGTTTAAGAGGCCGTCAAATGGGGTCGTCCATATAAACCTTTCAATATTTTTGCAATATCGACGTTATCATACATCGGATTGGAATGAAAATTTCCACACGGTAGTTTTCAGAGACGGACAATCGATCTCAGATGTCAAATATTTTGCCAGGGGTCGACGAAAGGGGTCGTCCACAGAAATTAATTTTTCACTATTTTTTAGCAATATTGACGTTATTATACAATGGATTGCTTTGAAAATTTAAGATATCAAAGTTTATATAAGAGCCTCCGAAAGGGGTTTAGCTTTTTGGCAATAATTGCGTTGTTATGCAATGATTTAGTCGAAATTTATACACGTGGTTTTTGATTCCTGATTTCATATTTAGTTGCAGACGACAGACGAAGTGATCGTCCAATATTTTTGCAATTATTACTTAACAATGAATCTGGAAAATGCTTGGCAATTGACTTTCATACAAACTGTTCATGACATATTCCAAGTTGAAAGCGAAACGGAGTTCGTATGGGATCAGCTAGTCCTAAATAAAGGAGATAAAGTATTGAATGTAGAACATATCATCAGAACATTTCAAGACTCTGAAGTAGATGAATTTTGTCTGATTTTTTTCGGCAGTATAGCTAGTATATTTCTGCTAACAAAATTGTTCATTTTTCCATATAAAACTTGAAAAAAATATCAAAATAATCGATCATGAATGGTAAATGAAAAACAAAATCGCCTCGACCAAGACTCGAACTCGAGTCTTCTGATTACCTCTCCGATACCTTACCAATAGGCTAAATCGTCAGATGTAAACTGGTCAAGCTGTAGCTCTAAGGTAAATCAGTTGACTTCATCGAGTTGAATATGCTGCTAGATTTTACGGCAGAAAATGCTCATCGTGTTCCGATCAAAGGTGCTCTGTTCGCCCCGAATCAATAAGTAAAAACGCCTTTCAAAATTGATTATAGTGAAAAATCAAAAAATTAATGATGGTGAAAATTGAGGAGCAATGTAAACATCACGCTGCAGTACATTAATTATAGATCAAAATGAACGATCATAAGAGCTTATTTTCCGGTGCTTGTAAATTATAATGTTTTCTTCGCTTGAGAATCGTGTTGTTTTTTTTAATATTTCTATCAAGTTTAAAAAAGTTTTTTTTTGCTTAAAAAATTATTCTTTAGGAATTACGAAACTGTTCCTCATGAAAATTTATTTGAGAAAATGTAGAAAAGAGTATTACTGCCACGGATGCTTGTTATGCCCTTATCTCCCCTATCTCACGATTAAATTTAAAACAGAAATTCATATTAAATAAGTAAATTGTATCGATGCAAATCGGCTTTTTAAAACATTTGTCAAAAATAGGTCGTTTACAAGTTTACAAAATTTCCTTAAGTTAGAAAATGCGCTCCGTCACCAATCCGATGAACAACAGCATAGATACACTCACTCAAGAAGAAAAAAAACATCTCCACACTCACACTACTCCGAATCGAAACGGTCAAACGAGACGAATCGCCAAGTCGATGATTGCCCGGGATGATGGATTCGTACGGTTGGTTGAAGCTTATAAACTGCTTGCCCACTTCCGATTTCAACGGAACGTAAACAAAGAACGGCCAATGTCCATCTTCGTTTGCGTATTTTTTTTTTCTTCTGTTCTGTCAGTGCGTTTTGCGCGTTCAAATTCCACCCGCCCAGACGTCGTCGTCATTGAGACTTTTGTACTGTATGGATAGATAGCTTGTTCTTTTGAAAGTTTGTCCCGAAGAAGATTCATTCCCCAACTTATTCAACCGCTTGTTTATCAAAAGTGTTCCCCCATTCAAAGTTACAGAATAGCGAATGACGAATGATGATTGTTGTGTATTTGGTGGAATTGGCAGCTTTCTGCCAGAAACAGTAGTCCTACCTACAGCTCATAATTGGGCAGGAAATGTCAACGTACTGACGTTGAACGTTGATTCGAAAGAAGCAATTAAGCACTTAAGCTTGTGGTGTATGTGATCAATGAATCATTGTTTTCGGTTACGCTCGGCTGCTCGCTGTAAACGCAAAAGCGATAAATTTAATCGGGATTTTCAATTTGAAGTTCATGTGTGTCAAATGATTCATTTCAGTGTTTAGGGCTTGTTTTTGTAAATCACTATCAGTAAATACAAGATTATTCGTAATCTTCAAACAAAAATCAGCTACAAAAGCTAGTTATAAACAAGAATTTGACAGTGTTAAAAGCACAAACATGAACTTAAATTTGGATATTTATTAGTCAGTCAGCAGTACGATTAGAGATGACTATTATTAAAAGTAAATCTGAGTTTTATATTATATCCGATGCTCAGCTAAGGCCGCTTTCGGTCTTCGGTTTTGTGAGCTTATTGATGACTGTTTGATACACAGGCACGTAGGGAAGTATATGTAGATTGGATCCAACGTTGTGTTTTTTTCCTGACCGTGTCACAGCATTTTTCAAAACGAGTTTTGTCCGGAAAAACTATACGGATACAAATTGAAATTCGTGAACGAATTTTGCGTCACGAAACTGCTTTACTTTCAAAGACATCCTTTCGGAGGGACTCGTCGAGTATGTCGTGTGTAAGAAAAATAAAATAGCAAAAAAAATAGTTTTTAAGGTTTTCTACTACAAAACACCAAGTTTTGCATTACAAGACCAATATAAACCAAAGCTTCCCCCGGGAGTTACTAAGAACATTGTTACTCTATATTTCCCACCCTTATTGCACAGTGCAGATCCTTAATGTAGAATATCCTAGTCTTGTGGACAAAAATTTAACAGTGTCTCAACTGTTTCAGATTCATAATGAGAATCAAAATCAGCTTCCAGATCAGCGCCAAGATCAGTTTCCTGACCAGAATTAGAAAGAATCAGGTTCGGAATTAGCATGAGGATCTAGTTCCGGATCACGATGAGGATCAGATTCTGGATCAACCTCAGGATAAGGATAAGGTTAACAATCAGAGTCATTCTCCTGCTTCTGATTTAGATCTAGATGCTGTTGCTCCTTAGGTTGATGTCATGCTGGGGCGACAAGCGTTGCGTTGCGTTCTGCGTTCCAAAAAGAGAGCAAAGCAAAGCATTGGTATGTCATACTGGTGCTTTGAATTTCACTACAAATCATCACTGACCAACATCTGCGAATGCTTGGGAAACTTGAGAACTCATCAGATCATGATCCGTATCGCGAGAATGTCGAATTTACAACAGACAAATTTTTTTGCTATTTTTGCGGGAACTAAGAATTCATGAGAATTTTCTCACCGATTAGGATATTATTTAGTTTACTATCACAAATTCTAACGGACCTTCGAATCATTGTGCTCAAAACCAGAAATGATTGCTTCAAACCGAGAAAAAAACAATATTCCCATTGGATTTCCTACTTGTCGCGCTACAAAACACCCTGGCATCAGTTTTGTCGTGCTTTCTAAAGCGCCCAGTATGTCAGGTCTGCGCTTTTTCTTCGTATAAGAGTAAAGTCTTATTATTTGGAAGACTTTTTTAGCAACGTTTTTTTAGAAAGTTAGAAAGTTTGCAGCTAATATTCAATTCTTCTCGGAGTATTTGGAATGACTCATCAAAAACTTATTTTGAAGGTCGCCATTGAAAGAGAATAGTCTGATGGTTTTAAAGAGCAACTGTAACTTTATAATTAGTATCTATACCCTTCATCACTTTACTGTAACTTCTTTTTAAAGCTGAGTTTGACTAGACTAGGGACAACGTAAAACTGCTGTCCTGGCAGATCTTGCGGAGTTATAAAGAATTCTCCTATTAAAAGTACCAATAAAATTCACTTTTTTTCTTGTGTTTTCTATTATTGAATTGAATAGAAAGCTGTAAAACAACTTTTAGAAAGGATGCCTTTTTTTAAACTGCTCATATTTTCAACGCATTGTGCGATATTGAGAAGCTTCAAACTTTATCAAAACGATCCTTCACTTACTCTGAAGCATGTTTACCTGGAGATTTGAGATACTTTCAAATTTGTCTTCGGTTTCAAGTAATGAATTTGAATAAGAACTCGCCGCATGCCGTATGGAACTTGAAAGTAGCATAACAGTTAATAAAAAAGCTCGTCGACACTGTGACAAATGTATATGAGAATGTTTTAAAACCACTTTAGGCTGGGTTTACTAAAACAGTCATAAAATCGAATAGAATAGTTATTTTTACAGTTTTTTTTGCTAAATAATTAAGAATATGTTATTTTAAGATTCCGTAATGATGACTGTTGTTTGACATGCGCGTGGCATTCGCTATAGCTTAGGGACGCTTAAAAACCAATAAAACGAGAAAATGGCCCAATTTACAAAATAAATTCAGAAAACATAGTTTCATAGCCGATTATGGCCGAAAATTGCCGTTTTATACGAGAATTCTCGGCCAAAATACAATCTTTGAACCGCAATAACTTTTTTGTATTAAGTCCAATCGGGTTGCAGTCTTCGTGTGAAATATTTGTCTTAATTGAGACTTTAAAAAAATTATTCATTTAAAGCTATAGGCTAGTGTAGAAAAAAATTTGTTTTGAATAATCAGTATTTTTTGTTCCTCCCAAGCAAAATATCCTAAAATCCTATTCAAGTTTGAAACTTCTATAACACCTCCCCATGGTCAGCCCTTTCTGAAATTTGGCATGTGACCATCTGGTAAGCTAATAATTATTTCTGACTTTGAGCGAGTGAGATTTATCATGTTTAAATCTTCCTATACTATGATTGGTACAATTATTCATAAAAGCACAAATTACTGCTATGGTAAAGTAACCATAACGAATTTGAATTTCATTTTCCAATTCAGCGGCCGATTTTACATTGAAAGTGATCTTCAGTTTACTTAGTGAAAAAATGCTGTAAACAAGTGTATTTTTTATAATTTTAACTAGGTTGTGCTTTGCTACACCTTCTAAAAATCAATAAATTGCGAGAAAAAATTTTCATTATAAATTAATATTCGATATTGTAAATACAATGAGATTTTTCACATCAAATTATTATTGGAATACAAAGAAGATAAGATTCTCTAGAGCGCCGATGTGGTCTAGCGGATAGGCTGGCGCGAGTCTGGTTTTGGTATGCCAGGCGTACTGGGTTCGATTCCCGGTATCGGCAAGAAAAACTTTTGGGTTCGATTTCCATAAGTGGCCGACAGGTAAGATGTGTTTCCTCATATTACTGAATTACTGACTATATAATAAGAATGTTCAATCAGTTGCCAGCTGGCCAGGTATATACACGGATGCCGGAATACCTGTAAGTAAACTAGCCCACCTGATTGACTCGTTTTTCCAAAATATACATACATCAACACAATACATTCATCCATAACAGTTCATACGAAGCCATGGGGTCCGGGTATGGTGTACGCGTTGCATTGGAGATTTGTCGAACTTAATACATACATATACAAAGAAGATAAGATTCTCTGAAATGATTTTTTTTAAGCTTCATCTGAAATTGTTTTTCAATTATGGTTTTAAATTTGATATTAAGAACTCGTTTTTATTTTCCTTTCTCCCCTGCAATGTGGGGAAGGTTTACGAACTGCTATAACATCATTTCACATATGACTCCATTTGCTTGATAAGTTTTCGAGCTATACTCCCTTTCCTTCTTCCCGTTCATCCTCTGGAAGAAGGAAAGGTCTTGAATCTTAAAAAAAACCTCTCATGTAAAATATGGTTTCCTCAGCATGAAAAATTTTAAAAGCTATGCGATAAAACCTTCCCCATTCCCGGCTCTGCACTTTATGGCTCCTTAAAAAAAAGAAAACTTTTCGTACTCGAATATTTTTTCTTTCAAATTTGGTTTAATTTGTTGGATAAGTTATATAACTTGGTTCTCAAGTTATACAAAAAAATGTGCGGAACTCCTTTTCCACTCTTTCATCCCCCACTGGAAGGTGAAAAGGAGTTTTTGAAGACCCGTAGAATCATTACTCGTACCCTAATACACCCCCTGTAAAATTTGGTTAAGTTAATTTGATGAGCTCTTGAATTTATCAAAACATACGTATGACACTCTCTTTTCTTTCCTATCCCGTGAGGAGAACCAAATCATCTTAGAAATATTTCTTGTATTGAAATATTTTTTCAATTTAATTTCTGCCAGATTAGCACGCAAATTCTTAAAAAAAATGTATAGAAGCTCCCCTTCCCCCTTCGATAGGAAAATCAATGAAAGAAGGCTCAAACAATCATAGAAAAAAAAATCTACTCAATACCCTCTGCAATATTATTTGAATGATAAGTTCTCGAGTGTTCCAAAAATATTGTATGACAACATCTCTCCTCCTTCCCTCTTCCCATTGGAGAGAGGAATCTGATTCCATGATAAATTTGGTTTTCATTATATTAGTTCTCGAATTATGCATAAAAGGCATACCCCTCCTCCCTTCTTATCCCCCCAATGGAAGGACAAATGGGTCTCAAACTTGACTCGTAGCCTTATACCTTCTTATGTGATATTTCAAATTCATTTGCATGATAAGTTATCGAATAATGCATTAAATTGTATGGAAGACCCCCTCCTCCCTTTGTTTTTCACCAATCGAAAAGGGTGGAGTCCCAAATAATCATAGAAAGCTTTTCGTACCCATATAACCACCCATGTAAAATTTGGATCCATCTGCTTGATTAGTTCTCGAATTTTGCCAAAAAATTCATGGGAGGCCCCTCCCCCTTTTCTTTAAACACACTGAAAAGGAGGAGGAGGAATCTCAAACCATCTTAAAAATATTCTTCCTACCCATATATACCATCGCATGCCAAATTTTGTTCCGTTTGCTTGATTAATTCTCGAATTGTGCGAAAAATTGTATGGGAGCCCACTCCCCGCTTCCTATTTTTCCATTGGAAGGAAGGAGGTTTACTGAACAATCATAGAAACATTCCTCGTACCGAAATATACTCCGAAGCCAAATTTGGTTTCATTTGCATGATCAGTTCTCGAATTATGAAAACTTATTACATTTATTTGAGAGACCCCTTCTCCCCTTCCAGGGATAGGAAGGGGTCCCAAACCATTATAGGAACCTTCCCTGGCCTCCAATACCCCCATCTACCAAGTTTCATGCAAATGGGTTCAGTAGTTTTCGAGTCTATAGGGAACAGACAGACAGACAGGCAGGCAGAAATCCATTTTTATATAATTTTGAAAATATTTTAATAGTCTTATTCCAAGATTTTCAAACGTAGACTGAGTATAAACATCAAAAAAGCAATTTTGGCCAGCTTTTTGTTCTATTTATATACACGGAAAATAAAAAAAAGGTAAAATTTACCTTTTTGCGAGGTGAATTTTTTCCACCCCTCTTTCGAGGTAAATTTTACCTTTTTTTCATTCACCTAGCAAAAAGGTAAATTTTACCTTTTTTCAATTTACCTAGCAAAAAGGTAAACTTTACCTTTTTCGCATTCACCTAGCATAATAGTAAATAATACCGTTTTCCCATTTACTGATTTAAAAGGTGAATGCTGGTTGGTTTGATTGTTTTCTTCAATAAGAATTTAAAAAATACAAAATTCTTTCAAAAATGATATTTATTGGAGATAAATAGGGACTGGCAATTCGGCTTCGCGTTTTTCTGAGCCGCTATGGCCGCTGAATCCACCTGCGTTGCGTACATTCATGGCCTCCTCCGTTCGACTAATCCGGTCAGGTTCGGCTTTTCCGGCTGGAGGATGACGTGGAATACACTTCAAAGCTCTATGGGCCGATCTGAAACAAAATCAATAGTATTATGACGAGAACCAGCACAACTAAATGATATTTAAGAACACTTACCACTCTATTCCGATTTTCACATATTAGGCACAAAGCAAAACTTGTTCCTAGAATGACAAAACAGCTTAACCTCAATGAACGTGTTCGGCAAATAGTTACTTTTTTTTAGAAGAATTGTACCGTTATGTTTAGCTCAATCCAGGTCAATTACACCTCGCTACGAGGTAAGTTTTACCTTATTTGGATTTACCTTTTTTCTAGGTGAATTATACTTTTTTATCGAGCTCAATTCAGGTGAACTTCACCTCGCTACGAGGTAAGATTTACCTTTTTTGGATTCACCTTTTTTCTCGGTGAATTGTACCTTTTTTCCAACCTCGATTCAGGTAAATTTTACCTCACTGTGAGGTGAGTTTCACCTCGAAGAGGTAGAAGTTACCTTTTTGGCTTTCATGAGCGTTCACCTTTGCTAACTCGGTAAATTTTACCTTTTTATTATTTTCCGTGTACTCCTGTTTGCGCTGTATGAAAACCTCTCGGTTTCTTTTCAAACTAAAGGAAATATTGAATCTTCCTATGCCAATCGGGGCTTTCTGCATGCCTAAAATGTGAATACACAATTCGAAGAATGTCAATTTTGCCAATGATTTTTATTCCAACTGTGGGCATCTCGTTATGGCAATAATTACACCAAGCAAAAATGCTGTTTTTGGCCTCAGATTCCATTGGTCAGTGTATGTTAAATAAATTTGATAAAGCTCAGCTATTAAAGTTTTCAAACTTTTTGTTTTTAAGAGCCTTTTTTAAATTTCGCCTCCGTTGGAATGGTGTATTGTTGTTTTGTTTTAACAAATAGGGTAAGTGAGCCTAATTTCGCTATATTTTGTCAGAGGTTTTTAGTTTTGATATTATTACGCCGAATCTTTAATACTTAGATATACAACATTTTGGTAACTAAGTTCCAATTTTTTTTCTGAACTCTGTTTTGGTTTGAAATAATCGTTTCAAGCCTTTATTTACAAAAAATATCGTGTTTTAGAAAGTGTGTCGATGTTCCTAATTTGGCACTAATTGTTCCTAATGTTAACATATGGGTGTTCCCAATGATAACATATGAGGAAAAATGTATCAGCGTACCCAATATTACACTATTTGTTCCTGATTTTGCATATGGGTTTGTTTTTTTTAAAACTTCAATGAGAAAAATCTCAAAACTCACCTTTTCATAAATTTTATAACGTGTTTGGAATATGAATAGAGAAATAAGGACTATTTAAATCCTACAAAATATTCCTTTACGCTTGTTTTGGAGAAAGTAGAAAATGTTGAGCTTATTGAAATTCTAACTTTTACTTTTCCAATGGATACATTTATTGTATTTCAGAATAATAATAATGGATACAAATAAGTACAGTCAAACAGAGCATCATGCAAAAGCATGGTTCGATGCATCATTTGTGTACCACAACACTTATTTAACTTTTATTTTAATATAATGTAATAAAATTATTATTTAATGATAACAAAACGATGATGCCATAGTTTCTTACATCGTGAGATAGTTTTATGAAGTTTTTGATTCTTATTGAAAATTTGAAAAATCGAAATTTTTACATTTTTTGATATCGTAAAAAACTTTACACAATGTGACGGATTGGCTTAATGATAATACCTACAAATTGTATATTGATTTTATTATCATTCATCAACACTGTTGGTGCATGAATATTTTTCGGACAATCATTCAATTTTTTAAAATAAATATTTTTTTAATTCTGTTACCAGTCTGGGCTAAAATGCATCGACATACAAATCAATGATCCACAATTTAAGTCTTGTTTCAATCCGCTAAAATATGATGTATTTTTTTTTTAAATTTTTAATTAAAAACAAAGGTTTTTACAACTTACCCCAATTTAATGCAATTTAAAAATAACTGGTGGAACCAATTATTTTTCTGATCACGTTCATTTAATGTTCCATTAACCTTAAAACTTTTGATGTACAAACGGTAGGATTATCTGTGGACATTAGGTTTTAAGAAGCCATTGAAGTTGAAAAGTGTTGCATGATGCCCCAGGTGACGGTATACAACGTATTTTATTGAGATTTTTTTTTAATTTTTCCTTTCGACTCTGTTCTCGTTGAGAAGCTCTCTGTAACTTGATGGATTCCTTCTCTGTCGCGGATACGTTCTTTACTGGCGAAATTATTTTTTTTTTCAACATTTTTAGCTTTAAGATACATTGAAGTAAAAAAAAACATGTATTTTTAGCTCAAAACAGTTTATTTTAACAGATCGTTGAAAATTAAGTTAAAACACAATTCAATGAAATTTATTTCAAATACATTCTATGACTTTGATGTAGTTTGAAAAACTTTTACGATGTCCATAATTAGGAACACATTGAAAATAGTGTTCCTAATTGTGAACATATGCTTTTTTTTTGTTTTTACACGAAAAAAACATGGTTCTAACAAACTTATTACTTAAATTATGATAAAAAACGATCCGACGAAAAATTTCAAAAAAATCGGTTGACAAATTCAGCTTTAATCTTCCATTTCTAAACAGGTGTTTTTTTAAGAAATTTGCTAACAATTCCATTCAATTTGGACATACTTTGAAACAAACCGGACTTCACAAAAAATCTTGTGAGTTTGAAAACTAATTTGTTCGTAAAATGAAAGTTCACATGATCCGTTACATTATCAATTTTTTTATAATTGTGATAAGTGAAAATAACGTCAGAAACAGTCAAAATCGAACGGTATATTAACATTAGGTACACATGCCAAATTAGGAACACCTACCCTACTGAGTTTGAAATGATAGCGCTTTTTGAATCATGATCCATTACATTTTGTGCATATATATCTTGAAAATATATTAAAATTCTTATGTACATCTTTCCCTTTGGTGTAATTCCTATTCAAACTATTATCTTAAAACTATAATTAACGGTTTTTTTTTTCAGCCGAAACAAATTATAAATCATCGTTCTGTAGCATAAACGTTGTTATTTGAACCTCTTTTCCCCCCAGTGCTCCAGTCTTTTTTGCTAGCTAGCAGCACCGCACAGACATCGCGGTTGTAAATTTGAACAGCAAATAAAATATCACGCTCCATTACTTCTTAATTATCAAATATTTCTTTGAACGGCTCATTCAGATAACAGGAGTCACTGCCATCGTCAAGAAATTTACTTCTCGGGCACTGTGCTGCTGGTCGAAAATAAGATGCAAAGGTTTTCCAACCCAGTAGCACCAATTGAAAGACCATCAAGAGCAACAATAAGACGCATTTCGCTGGGGTGTCCCTTTCCAATCAACGGAACTGCGTTTTTACAATTTTGTTTTGATCCACAGTAATGTTGACTTTGACGTTTCTATGTCAACTATCAATGCCTTAATAATTAAGATTGCATTTTATAACTTGAAAATGCTAGTACGAGATACACTCAATGACGGGTGGCTCCCTACATCATTCAAATTAAAAAAAAAAATAAAAACAAAAATAAAACGCCAGGTTTGACTTCTGCCATCATGAATCGTTTGTAATACTTCACCAAGACAACCAACGAAACGCGAAACGACTCGGAAAGTCATTGATTCCAACTCGTGCCGGATTCAGTTCGACGGCGGCTGGCTTTGAAGGTTTGACCGCTGAGTTTATCATTGAACGGGAGTTATTTTAATGGTATTTTTTTATACTTTTTTTTTTTTAAATGTAGCGGCCCACCACACTCCCCCACACCAAAAGGCTCAATTGAGCCCCCTGGTAATGGACGCTACTGTTCTCAGCATGTCTGGCAGCAAAATGATAATAAGAGTAAACGCGAGCAAATTTTAATCATGCTGAGAACACAAATATTTATAATGTCGTGCGAGGAAATGTATTATTTAACTAAATTGACTACAATATGAAATCTCAATGGAAAATAATTTCCTTTGAAGAGATTCATTATTCGATATTTACTAATATACTATTTATTTATTGCTAATTTTATTATGTTATGTTCAATAATTTTATAAGATAAAATACAAACTACAAGATTTTTAAGAAAAATAATATTAGATATTAACGCTACAAAAGTACAAAAGGTAAACAAAACAAAGACTGGTTGATGATCGACTGTTTTAATGGTTCAATTTTTCTTTCAAAAGCTGTATCACTTTGGTTTTGAACATGGAACGATTGGTTATGTTTTTAATATCCGTTGGTAAGGTGTTGTATTTAGTAGGTCCAATAAATGAAATTCTTTTTTGCCCTAATGATGTTGTGGATCGGCTTCGTTGCAAGAAATCTGACTGGCGAGTGTTATGAGTTCGCAACCCCGTAGTAAAATGGAGGTTTTGAATATTTTCAATTGAGTGTAGATTATCATAGACATATACAACAGTTTGCAAATCACAGAGTTCAGATATTGGAAGAACGTTATGCGTTCTTAAAGAGTAAAGCTGAAGGGTAGGGAATAACAAAGGGAGCTTTAAGATGTTTTTCAAGCATCTATTCTGGAGCGTTTGAAGTTTCTGTAAGTGGGACAAGGAGGCTCTTCCCCATATCATAATAAGGTAGTTCAATTGAGAGTGGATAAACGCAAAATAAAATTTAAAGAGAACATGTTGTGGAACAAAATTTCTCAGTTTCCAAAGAACACCGCAAAGAGGAGTAATTTTTTTTTCCAAGTGTTCAATGTGACGATTCCATGAGAGAGTTTCATCTAAGTAAATTCCCAAGTATTTAAAATAACTAACTCTCTCAATAGTATTTCCATTCATAGCTGGGTCATTAGTACGAAGTAGCTTTTTATGCGAAGAACGAAACAACATGTATTTTGTTTTAGTATAATTTAGTGAAAGTAGGTTTGAATTGAAATATTTTGAAAGCAGTTTTAGGTCGTCTTCAATGTGCTGAATTATAATATCAGGTGAAGTTTCAGAATAAAAAATTGCTGTATCATCGGCAAATAAACGTGCTGTGCCTTTAAGTTGAAGGTTACATAAATCATTGACATATAAAAGGAAAAGTAATGGCCCGATATTACTCCCTTGTGGTACACCGATATCAATATTTCTTAATTCGCTTCTTGTGTTTTCAATAGCCACATACTGCTTGCGACCTTCTAAGTAGCTACGAAGGATATTATTTGCTGTTCCTCTTATCCCGTATTTATACAGTTTGGACAATAATATGTCATGATTTAGAGTATCGAAGGCTTTTTTGAGATCCAAAAATAGTGCCCCAACAATATTTTTTGACTCTATTTTACATATGATGGAGTCAACTAATTCTGAGATGGCAATTTGAGTGCTCGAACCTGATCTAAATCCATATTGCAGTTTATAAAGTATATTGTTCTGATTTAGAAAGTCTACAATTCTATTAACAAGAAGCTTCTCGAACACTTTACTAAAAACGCTTAAAGTCGAGATAGGGCGATAGTTATTGACGTCAAGCAAATCGCCAGCCTTAAAAACAGGGATGACTTTCGCAATTTTTAGACAGTTCGGGAAAACTCCTGACTCCAAAATTTTATTAAAGTATTGTGTAAGTATGTGCGAGAATGTTTCGTGGTTATTTTTCAAGACATTAACAGGGAAACCATCTGGTCCATGACCCTTTTTATTTTTAAGTGAAAAAATTACAAGTCGAACCTCGTTTACACTAGCGGGCCGTAAGAATATTGTATTTTCTACCTGTTCGATTTGAGTCAAATGATCATTTTCAGTATTTACTGGAATCTTTTCAGCCAGGTTCTTTCCAATTGTGGAAAAGTGTTTGTTAAATTTCTCACAAATCTGTGTACTATTGGTTATAACACCTCTTTCATCTGAAAGGTTAATTGAGGAAGTCGTTTTAGATTTACCTAAGAGCGTATTAATGTTTCTCCAGAGCTTTGAATGTGGTGAATTATTTAATAAGCGCTCGTAATAGAGCCTTTTACATTCTTGTTTTTTTGAACTCAATTTTTTATTTATGTGAATTAGCATCTCTTTTAAATTGATATCATTTGGATGCTTTTTCGATCGTTTTAAATAATTCTCTTTTATTTTGATGAGTGTCCAGAGGTCAAATGTCATCCACGGACAGCAATTTCCTTTAAGTTTTACCCTTTTATTAAGTGTTCGAGAAGAAATTTTCACAAAGCGATTGTAAGTTGATGTGATTTCTTGTAGGCCTGTACTTATACTGCAATTTCTCTATCACTTGTCCTTATTTGGGGTGAAAGATTGTTTATAACAGTTCCATGTTTTTCTACGGTTATCTGATTCAAAACTGGGCAGAATTTGTTGCATAACGGTTATATTCTATATGGCTGTCGCCCTTCCCGAATGGCACCACGGCGAATGCAAACGACAGTGTCGACAAATATGAAATGCGCTCAATAGAGGCCGCGGCTTCAAACATTCACAATTGTCCCCTCCCCCAGACGGGCGTTGTTTTTGTTGATTGTTGTTGTTTTGTAGGGTAGTTGAGTCATCATAAATATCACTATTATATACGTACTGAACTATGCAAATTCTGCCGGGTGCCAGTCTTCGATTTTAATAGATTTCACTCCGGTGTGTTATTGGAAGAGAATATAACAAATGCAGCACTTAGTGCACTCTTTCGTCGTATGTAGTTTGACATTTCCTAAGTCAGTTTTTTCGGTCGATTTGGATGGCGGTAGGACTTCCGGTGCCAAAATCATGATATGTTCACCTCAGCAATGTTTGAAAACATTGCTTCCGTAGTGTTTTTCTGAAGATACACGTTCTGTTAAAGTGAAATGTGTGTGAAGTTTGTGTCGTTGACTTCACAACCTTAAGTTGATGTAGGTATAAAGCGGATGAATCACAATCGCAATTTTACTAGAAAGGAGGATTTGTCCTGAAGAAATGGAACTTGTATTCAGCAAAACATACAGAGTATGAGTTTGATTGAGATGAGATTGAGTGCTTATGCCACACTTATAAGTTCAGTCTGATTGATATCTTTGTTTAACCAGTTTTCCCTATACACTTTAAGAAATCGCATAACGAGCTTCTGGATTTGGACAGTTAATAACAACAAGTCCTTTTTTTTCATTTCAAGTTTTGAATTTTAATTAACAAAACTGGATTGACAAAGATCGACAAAAGGTTTTTAACGGTGTCGAAATGCTTACTTGCTTTCAAACTAAAAATAAAATTCTTCAAGGTATCTACAGAACAATCACAATCACTTCATAACCTGAACCTTCATATAAAATCGACCTGAGTCCGAGAATTATGGAGCTTTCAATTTGGTTTTCAAAAACGCTATAAAGCAATTTCAGAATCTTGAAAATGGAGATGTTTTTTGTAACACCATCACGTATAAACGGGCGATTAGAATGACTTGCAATTTAGTATACGAGGGGTTTTCGGGCCAGAAATGGTTGAAGGTTTAAACACTACCCAACTTTGATGAGAAGGAACTCTCATACTAAATCAACATAATTTATGCCACAATTCGAAAAATTTTCAGAATGAAAATCTATTCACAAGCATGACTTTACACAACAAATAATTTACCATGTGAAATGACTCCTAGGAGGAGTTTCATATAAAATTAAATGAAAAAACAAGACAAAACTCGTTCAAAAGTCATGTGATACTAATGGAATATAGTACACATGCAAGTTTTGACACATCAAGATGATTCATTTTACTATATAACACTTACCACTTTAAGAAAAATAGATCCTCAAACAAAATCAATATGAAATGCGACTTAAATTGAATAATTTTGAAATAACAAGATGATTCATCTTTCTTCAAAACAGAGGGAGTTCCATACAAAATCATTGGAAAACAGGTTTGAACTTTATAACACAAACAAGTTTCGATACAACGGGATATATCGTAATGAACACTCCTCCCAGATGATTTATAATATTGAAAGACTCCTACTCTTAAAATAAAAGGTCCAAAATTATAATTAAATCAATTTTTAATTTTTAATTTGTAATTTATTAACTTAAACGTAGCCTATCAGTAACAATGAACTATTAATTCAGGTTAAGGAAAACACTTGCGTAAAAAAAACTTTTGGAATGTTAATAAAATATAGGTAAGTTTCTCTCTAGTTGGCTCGGTTCAGTGCGGTCTTGAAGGTAGTAAGCGAATTAGCTTGCTTAGTTGCTAAAGGCAGGCTGTTCCAACAGGAAGCTCCATATACTAGTATACTCTTCCTCAATGTTGTTGTATGTTGCGGGATGATAAAACATTTGGCTCGATCGTTTCTTCCTCGCTGCAGGTGATTTAGGAGATAGACAGGCAGCCCTTGTACATAGCCCTGACGCATAAAGCAGCAAATGCGTCTTCGATAATTCTCCAGAAGATCGCAGCCAAGTATTAGTCTCCTGGTGGTCTCGGTAGTCTCCCTATATTTTAGATTGAAGACAAATCTAGCTGCTGATTTGAAACACCTGAGCAGCTTGTCTTTGCATGCTGCTGATAGACCAATTTCAGACGAATTGGGAGTTGGAGAACTGATTGAAATTTATGGAATGTTCTGGGAGCGAGAAAAAACTTAGATGAGACGCTACTGACATGGTCTGTCCAATTCAAATTGTGATCCATTATAAGACCCAGGGTTTTCACCTTTTTCATCAGTGGGATGGTGTGATTACAGAATACAATATCAGTGTCTGGATTTACAGTACCTCTCTTGGTGAAAACATTCGTTGGGTTTTAGTGGGGTTGGGTGATAGAAAATTATTTCTACTCCATAGCTCTATTCCCGCCAGATCTACATTGATTGATCGCACAAGCTGATCTGTTTCAGTTATTGGCCCATTGATGTAAATTTGCAGGTGATCTGCATAGAGCTGATAACTGCATTTTAATATGGAGGGGAGACTATTGACGTATAAGCTAAAAAGCAGGGCACTTAAGCACGAACCTTAAGGTGTTCCATCTGTTAGAGGTTGTTCTGTTGATACCTTATTAGAACAACGCCCTACCTGACACCGATTCGTGAGGAAAGATGATATGACGTTACAAGCAGGTGACGAGAAACAAAACTCGGATTATAACTTCCTTGACAGCAAATTATGGTTGACACAGTTGAAAGCCAAGGAGAAGTCAACAAGCACCATTTCCGTGCAATGAACGTTGTCAAGGTTACTCAGGATGTCATGAGACACTTTAGCTAAAGCAGTTGTCGTCGAGTAACCTCTACGATAGCCAGATTGATGCTCAGCAAGAAGAGGAGGAGCGTGTTGATTCAGATGCTCAGATATTTGTTCAAGTAGAACTATTTCAAGCAGTTATGGCTGGCAGTACACTTATTGGTCTGAAGTCTTTGGCAGCAATCGAATTATCTATTTTTGGAATAGGAGTTACCATGGCTTTCTTCCATATAGATGGAAACCTTTCAGTTGCTATGATACTATTGAAAAGATGGCGTAGAACAGGTAATATGAAGGGGCAAAGCATTTTAAGGAAATTAACGGGGATGCAGTCAGATCCAGTGGCATTAGAATGAATATCGTAGAGATTTTTAAAGATGTCATGAACAGATGTGCTTTGGAAGTTAAATTGGATGTTACTGTTGCTTGAGTAATCATCGTCCCTTACGGGCGAATAATTATAATAATTTTGAATAATTTTGAATAATTTTTTTTAAATTTATTGCGGAAGAGCAAGTAATTTATGAACTTTTCTTACATTAAAAATGCTTTATATCTGAGGCCCTTCGATAAAAGTGGTATAAGTGCATACAAGCTTATTTCAAGAAAACACGCTTTGATGTAAGAAGAATCGTTTGCTTTATCTATCACTAGCTGATCCCGTACGAACTTCGTTTCGCTTTAAATCATTGGTACGTCAAAATGAGTTTAAAAAATGAATTCGAAACATTCTTTCGACAATTTCGGGGAAAAAAATCAACAGTGTTTAAAGTCACTACTATTACTATTACTTGAAATTCAAATTAAACGATTGATTGGCTTTTTATTAAAATTTATGTGAGAGTGTTTTCTTCTCGATCGGTTGCAAAATCTAGACATTATGGCAGAAACATGTACTATTTGTTTATGTGCACGACTCTTTTGCTTGACCTTCACACTTAAATTGGTATCAATTAACTGTCTCCAACAAAATTATTGCACAAAACACTGAACTTTCAATGAAACCCTCTTTTTCTGTCGCATGGCCCGAAATTCGATTATTGAAACCAATTTTACGTTCCTCGAAACTCCTTTCCCTTGTGCCATTTTTTCTTTTCAAATTATGTGTAAAATAACGTCAGTAACTTGAAAACAGTGATCAGTGAATATAGTTGCCCCTTTCGCCGACCCTTGACAAAGAACATGCTACCTGGAGTCAATCGCTCATAGTTTATAACCCTCATCTGAACATTTTCATCTCAATCCGATGCATGATCACGACAATATCACGAAAACAGTGAGCAACTAACATGGACGGCCTTTTTTTGACCACGATTTAAAACTTGACACCTGAAATCAATTATCTTTTCTGTTAACCTCCCATGTGTCAATTTTCATTACAATTCTATGCTCAATCAAGAGAATATCGTAAAATCAGTGAACAGATAATAACCCCTTTTGCCGACCCCTGAGTCAAGATTTGAAACCTGAAAGCAAAAGAGCGTCCCTCAAAACTCCTATGCGGAAAATTTCATCTCAATCCAATGTAAAATAACGTCAAAATCGCAAAAACATTAAAGTTGGCGACTCCTTCAGCCTACTTCTGATCCGCAATTCGAAACTTGAAATCGATTGCTCGTCCCTCAAAACACTCATGTGCTAATTTTCATCACAATACGATCTATAATAACGCCAATATCGCAAAAACATTAGTCAGTGGATATGGACGACCCCTTTTGCCGACCCCTGATTCTAAATTTGATAACTGTAATCGATTGCTCGTCTCTCAAAACATTCATGTGCAAATTTTCATCACAATCCGATGTATAATAACGCCAATATCGCAAAAACATTAATCAGTGGATATGGACGACCCCTTTGGCAGACCCCTATCCCTTAATTTGATAACTGTAATCGATTGCTCGTCTCTCAAAACACTCATGTGCAAATGTTCATCACAATCCAATGTAAAATAAAGCCAATATCGCAAAAACATTAATCAGTGGATGTGGACGACCCCTTTTGCCGACCCCTGACCCTGAATTTGATAACTGTAATCGATTGTTCGTCTCTCAAAACACTCATGTGTAAATTTTCATCACAATCCGGTGTATAATAACGCCAATATCGCAAAAACATTAATCAGTGAATATGGACGACCCCTTTGGCCGACCCCTGACCCTAAATTTGATAACTGTAATCGATTGCTCGTCTCTCAAAACACTCATGTGCAAATGTTCATCACAATCCGATGTATAATAACGCCAATATCGCAAAAACATTAATCAGTGGATATGGACGACCCCTTTTGCCGACCCCTGATTCTAAATTTGATAACTGTAATCGATTGCTCGTCTCTCAAAACACTTATGTGCAAATTTTCATCACAATCCAATGTATAATAACGCCAATATCGCAAAAACATTAATCAGTGGATATGGACGACCCCTTTGGCAGACCCCTAACCCTAAATTTGATAACTGTAATCGATTGCTCGTCTCTCAAAACATTCATGTGCAAATTTTCATCACAATCCGATGTATAATAACGCCAATATCGCAAAAACATTAATCAGTGGATATGGACGACCCCTTTTGCCGACCCCTGATTCTAAATTTGATAACTGTAATCGATTGCTCGTCTTTCAAAACACTCATGTGCAAATTTTCATCACAATCCAATGTATAATAACGCCAATATCGCAAAAACAATATTTGTCTTGTATGGACGACCCCCTTCAGAAGGGGTCGTCCAAAAATCTAAAAACATTTTTCATCATTCCTGGTCCTAATGAGCATCCATGCCAAATTTCAGATCTCTAGCTATTAAGACGGCTGAGTCTATAGAGGACAAACAAACAAACAAACAAACAAACAAACATACAGATAATTGCTTTTTATATATATAGATTTAAAGGCACTCATACACCCACAAATCAGACTCTACTCCAATAATGAAGTTCCTTGGTGGTGGAATTATCGGTATAAGATTCTATGCCAGACCGGCATTCACATGCTTTCTAATAACTGGCATTGTCCTCCCAGCGCAACCGCATTGCATATGTCTGCTTCACAAGACAAAGCAGGATGGAAAAAATCATCCACCAAGGATATTGTCGAATGATGTATTAAGTGCTGTGTGTGTATGTAAACCGGCATTAGAAAAAAAAAAAAACAACCGACTAACCAACCAACCGTTTCCAACCAACGACGGCAAAACAACACCAGCCAAGATGAGCTGTGCGTATGTATGTAAACCGCCTGGCAATAGAAAACAGTTCTAGTTTCCCATTCCTCTCCCATTCTCATCAAAGACAAAGCAGAATGAAAAAAAAAAAACGGTCAATCGGCAAACGATCAATGCAGTGCTTTTTTTGGTAATCGGCGGTGGCTGAGGGACTATGACAATAAACATTCGTTTGCTAATCGACTCAGATGGTTCACTGGGTAAAATATCGGATTGGCAAGTCGAGATGAGATGTTGCAGTGAGTTCGATTCTCACTTTATTTTTTAGGGATGAATTATCCAAAAGGATGAAAATCCCATAAAATGTTTTCTTGTTTCGTTTGAAAGAAGTGGTCATGCATCATTTTGCTTGGGAGCGTAATTTTTTTAAGAGGAAAAATGATCTACGTACGAAGTTAAACTATGATTTAACTTAAACTATACAATTCAAAAAACCTCTACAAGACCAAATTTGTTAAAATCGGTTCAATGGTTGTCAAGTTTAAATTTTAAGGAAGGTGCCTGTTTGTGGTTTATGTTTTCCTTATCGACAGGTAGAAGCATAGAGGGAACAATTTATGCGTGAAAAACATTTCAAAAGTTGTCTAAAGTTCTCATTTTTTTCATTTTATTTTTCAACAGCTTCAAATGTACAGCGGCATCTCTATATAGGCCGACGTGCTTTTCCTTCCTCGTCGTCAATGCAATGTTTTTCAATGTT
The DNA here is from genome assembly GCF_029784155.1 of Uranotaenia lowii. Lineage (NCBI taxonomy): Eukaryota > Metazoa > Arthropoda > Insecta > Diptera > Culicidae > Uranotaenia > Uranotaenia lowii. Next base: position 185,486,053 of record NC_073692.1, on the reverse strand, counting down.
CAAAAAGTTTTCAACCTTGGGCTATTGTGCCAGGCCTCTGGACTCCCGGTGCTCTATGAATGGAACGCAAATACACGCTGAAATGGGCACTTTTGAAGATTTCATTTGCAGCCGTAAAGTTGCGATGAGGCTTGTAGAAAAGTATACCAAGAAGATTCGTTTTTTGCTATGTTTAGTGGCAAGCATGAACACAGAAGGAAAACAGCACGTGGAAACCGCATTACTGAAAGGAAAAGGGAATGGACAAAAAAAAAATGCAAACTTCAAGTGGAAGGCTTGAGTTTTTCTTGTGCATTTGAATCTATGTTTTTTTGTTTTAATGATTGTTGGGTGCCAGGACAGATGCATTTGATTGCAGTGTGTATTGGTATTTCTAGGCTTGTCTCGTAGCAGTTGTAAAAAATTGCGAGTACACTTTTCATTTCTTCGAGATATGTAATATGAACGTTTTTTTGTTATTTTCAGTAAGCAGCAAATAATGCTGCTGAAATCTTTAAAATGTGCACTTGCTGAAATGTGGTGGAAAATTAAAGTTGTTTTTGACAACAACTATATTTTACAATTTACACCCTTATCATAATGATTTTTTTAAATTTTCTATTTATTGTTTATTAATAGAGTTTCTCCTTTATTTTCTTTCCAGGTAACTACTATTCACTACCTATTTCAGTGTTCCGAGAGCGAAAGTATTCGACTTTTTGGTAAGATTTTAAAATAAAAAAAAAACTACTATCTATGGTGAAATTATTTTAAAAAGTGATGTTTATGTAATGTCAAAATCGGTTATAAAATTTTTATACAGGCGTTGTTAAATGATGAAGTTCAGGTAATCTGGCATTAAATACCAATGCGTGTAATGGTGACCGACCGTACTTAAAAATCTCACTGATAACGTTGCTTCTTCATTTGAAATGTTTATGACTCATGCCTTGAATCCCCTCATTCTGCTCGTTTAGGGATTGTGTCTTCTCCTGAATGACATCTGGGCAGACTAAATCCTTTTACTGGGGCAATTCTGGCGCTACGCAGTTTTTTGAAATCTTCAAAAAAGGGTCGTAAAAGTAGGGTGCAGTTTACTTCTGACAGTGGGAAGATTTCGTAGAAATATGTTTCTGTGTACGAGTGTTGTCCTATAATCATATCCTACAAAACATAACCTCGTCTCACTTTAAAAGGTGGCGGGTAATGGACAAACATGTGTTTGTGTTTTATCGTCACTCTCCTAGAAGGTACACTTTTTAACATGTCATTAACGTTATCACACCGCCGGTTATTTTTACATGGCTAGTATTTGCAAGTGGAAACTATGATAAATGAATAACCTGCTTTGTACATTAGTATTTTGTTTTAAATCTTTTTTATGTACAATGGAGATTTGCAGTATTCAATGGTTCTTTTTTAAACAAACTTCGATAATTTCATCAGCATATGAAATGTTTGAAGTAAGTCCGGAACAAATATCCAATTCATTTTTTTCATCCCAATTCCCCCTTCCCTTGATTTTTCCGAAAATTCCGAAGGGGGAAATAAATAAAGTATAAGATATTTTACTAAAAAAATGATAAAATCTTCGAAAATTCAAATAGTACAAAGAGCGAAAGTAAAACTGTAGAAGATGGAAATTATTTCACCGTGTATACATGAGATTTTTTTCAACTTTCGATAAAAAATAACTAGACTTTTGTATGTTGTGCAGTGCAAATGGTATGCAAGTATGTTGCAGGCAAGCTTCTGTTCAATTTGGTCCAATTTATTGAAAATTTGACATATTTTTGGATTATTATCATTTGGATTCGCTGAAAACACACTGAACATATGTTTTTTTTTTTCATAAAATATTATGCTGAAGAGATAACACGGGATAGTGATTCATAGAATTATCATAAACTGTTATGAATTAAAAATCATATTTTTGATTCACGCTCTATCTTAGTTATTCCAGTTAAAGACTGGTTTACACTTCCCGTGAAAATGAACGTGAAATTTTTTAATTTTGTCAATAACTCAAAAACGCGTCACCACTAGTGTTTGTAGCATTGTGGAACCGATGGGGAATGGTTGAAAGATGAAAATCCAACTGGTCTTAAGGTTCAGAACCTTCTAGAGCTGTTTTTTTCCGATTCCTCCGGTTTACACCGCGGAATTTTTATCATCGCGGGAGATTCGGAATAAAAACAGTTCCAAGAGGTTTTAAACAACAAGAATAATTTCATCAGATTTTCATCTTTCAACCATTCCCCATCGATTCCAATATGTTACAAAATCTGGTTTAGTCGCGTTGTTGAGTTATTGACGAAATAAGATTTTTCACGTTCATTTTCACGAGAAGTGTTTCGGATGTTTTTATAAACATCTTTAAGCAAAAATGACTACTTTAAGTTTCAAACTAAACCAAATTTTATACATTTCGACCTCAGAAACTTGACGGTGTTCTCAGATTTTTCCAGCCTCGTTAAAATCTCCTATATGGTGCTGAAGGTGTCCCAATTTCCACAAAAAAAATATTTTCAGAATTGTTTTTTAATACGCAAGACTTTAAGGGCATAATCATAATCAAATCAAAATTATTTATCAGTTTTGCTTTACTGATTTCAAAAATTAAAAAAAAGTAATCGGAACTTTACACTAAATATGAATATACATGTTTTATTAATAAATTTATTTAAAGTAACAAAAGGCACTATTAAGAGGAAAATTTTACGTTATCAGCAAACCCCTAAAAGTCATTGGATTTCTGAGTCAAAATCTATAAACATTGGTATACGGTCAGTGAAACAAATTTCACGTAAAATAGAGGTGATATCCGGATTAAATTTTACTTACACGTCAATTCTGTACATCAAATTGCCTAATTTTTGAATTATGTTCATCAAACATAACAAGTTTTGAGATAACAACAACATGTTTATAATGTTGTATTAAAAGACGAGTCCCACTTTTAAAGGAAGGGCTTCTTTTCATATAAAATCAACAAAAATATGAAAATCGAATTAGAAATTTTTTTTCAAATCTAGAAATTTGGTTTTCTTTTAGATCGGTTGCATTGGAAGACCCCTCGATCCGCTACCATAGGGGAGATGGGGGCATAATGGCCACCTTACCGAGAAACCTCCCAAAGCAGTATGAGCACCATTAATGAAGGCATAATGAGCGTTTTCTGCCGGGGATTCTAGCAGCAAATTCGACTCGATGAAGTCAACTGACTAATAGAGCTACAGCTTGACTTTTATCGTCTGACGATTTCGCCGATTGGTAAGATGTCGGAGAGGTAATCAGTAGGCTCGAATTCGATTCCTGGTCGAGGTGATTTTTTTTTCATTTATCATTCATGATCATGATTGCACTAACCGGTGAGGCGTAGATTCATCAAACAAAGCAATAAAAAAATAATCTAGGTCTGTTTGTAGAATTCAAAGGATTAACACATGCTCATACATTATGTTTCTGGTGTTTTGTTTGACGGATGATGCTTTGATGCTATTAGTCTATAATGTAACAATAAAAAAATCAATTATGAATGGTATGTGCAAAAAAAAAATCCCCTCGAACAGGAATCGAACTCGAGTCTACTGATTACCTCTCCGACACCTTACCAATAGGCCAAATCGACAGACGAAACATGCCAAGCTGTAGCTCTATTATTCAGTTGACTTCATCGAGTTGAATTTGCTGCTAGATCCCCCGGCAGAAAATGCTCATTATGCCTTCATTGATAGTGCTCTGTTCGCCTCTAGTGAACAAATTAAAGTAAAAAAGCGTTTTAAAATTGATAAAAGTGGAAAATCAAAAAATTTATGATGTTGAAAATTGAGAAACAATGTGTAGATCATGTTGCAGTGCGTACATTTCAGATCAAGATGATTTAAAGGTCATAAAAGCTTTTTTGATGGTGTTCAAAAATTATAATATTTTCGTCACTTGAGAACCTAGCTGGTTATCTATATATATAAAAAGCAATTTCTGTATGTTTGTTTGTTTGTCCTCTATAGACTCAGCCGTCTTAAAAGTTAGAGGTCTGAAATTTGGCATGGATGTTCATTAGGACCAGGAATGATGAAAAATGTTTTCAGATTTTCGGATGACCCCTTCTGAAGGGGGTCGTCCATACAAGACAAATATTGTTTTCGCGATATTGACGTTAATTTTCGTCGGATCGTGTTGAAAATTGGCACATGAATTATGCATCGAATCCAGCTGAAAATTGATATACGATAGTTCTGAGTGACGTGCAATCGATTTGAGGTATCAAATTCAGTGTAATGGGTCGGCAAAAGGGGTCGTCCATATCAACTTTTCAATATCTTAGTAATATTGACGTTTTTATACATCGGATTGGGATGAAAATTTGCACATAGGAGTTATTAGGGACAATAATTGATTTCGCTTATCTATATTAAAAACAGGGGTCGGCTAAGGGGGTCGTCCATATTAACTATTCACTGTTAATACGATATTGTCGTTATTATACAGCGGATTCAGATGAAAATTGGTGCACGAGAGTTTTGAGGGACGAGCAATGGATTTCAGGTATTATATTCAGTGTAAGGGGCCGGCAAAGGGGGTCGTCCATATTAACCTTTCAATATTTTTGCAATATCATCGATATTTGACATCGAATTGTAATGAAAATTTGCACACGGTAGTTTTCGGGGACGGGTAATCGATTTCAGATGTCAAATGTTTTGCCAGGGGTCGACAAAAGGGGTCGTCCATATAATTAATTTTTCACTGTTTCAAGCAATATTGACGTTATTATGCAATGGATTGCTTTGAAAATTTGCAATCAGTTTCAGATATTAAAGATTGTATAAGAGGCCACCGAAAGGGGTTTAACTATTTGACAATAATAGCGAGCGAGTCAACATTTATACACGGGGTTTTTTTGGCACGATCAATTGATTCTTGATTTCAAATTTAGTAGCAGACAACAGAAAAAGTAATCGTCCAATATTTTTGCAATTATTACTTAACAATGAATTCGGAAGTGCATCTGGAAAATTTTCGGTAATTGACTTTCATACAAATTATTCATGACATATTCCAAGTTCAAAGCGAAACGGAGTTCGTATGGGATCAGCTAGTTATTTAATATTTCTGTAAAGATGAAAAGGATATTTCTTTTTTGGTGAAAAATTAATACTATGGATAGTACGAAACAAGTCCTTATGAAAATTTGTTTAAGAAAATACGTACTTATGTAGAAAAAAGGAGTGCTCATTATGCCCTGGGTGCTCGTTATGCCTTCATCTCCCCTACAAGTCAATTTAATCTCGAGAAACTCCAATCATTTTCAAGCGGTCTCCGTTAAATTTGATTTCCAAGTATAATTCGGCAAAACTAGGTTATTTATCGTGCTAAAAATCCATTCCCCCTCTTTTGAGTGTTTCCGTACGATTTAACGTGAAATATGTGTGTATGACACAAATATTTTTTTAAACTTTGCAAATAAATATTTTATAAACAAATAAACATTGCCTACGACATTGACAAGTGCGCCTCTGCCAGACAGGTCATCTGACCTGAATAAAAAAATAAATTTGAAGAGTAACGACCTGCGCATTTTAATCACACACGCAACATAAATATTTTGTAAATTACACCGAAATCAAACGACATTCAACAGCATGATTTGAAAACAAGTTCCAGTTACTTCATTTTATGAAACTCGCTTCCGGTTAACAAAGTGCCACCAAATCGGCCAGAACCTCCTGCTTGGACGGCACTGGACTCGATGAATTTTTGTTTGAATTGGGTCCTGTTATCCTGCCTTGGTGAGCCTGTTCCTATCTATTTAATTTTTTTTTATTAGTATTATCTTAAATCTTAAGATAGCTCATGTATGATTTGTTATCACATTCTACAATCACTTTCCCCGTTGTAATGTTGGTTAAGCGTCATGAAATTTAGTAGTTGTGAAATTAACTATTCTTGACAATGAGTAATTACACAAAATTTTCAGCAGAGTCGCATTGGACTTTATTCACAGGAATTTAATCATGTATGTACACGTCATATATAGGGTTACTAGCGAACCGGGAAAACCGGGAAAACCTGGAAAAACTTTGGAATTTCATCACGTCATCGGGAAACCGGGAAAAAACCGGGAATTTCGGTACCTCACCGGGAAAATCGACATGTTTTTTCATGGAGTTTCAAAAATATTTTAAGAATTATTTCATAATTTGAGAGTATTTTTTTAAGAGTCTCGATATAGAATTATCTCATAAACGCTTATTTTCGTTCATTAGTAAACAATCGAAGTTTGAATCGCTTTTTTAACAACTCCGCAATTTGTTATAAGTTATCTCATTTTTTTTTCTCTCTCAGCAAGTGTGCTACACTTACAAGCATAACTCAAATGTTATAAATTTAACAATCAGAATCTCGCGATATTGTTTTGATTTTTTGATTGAAATAGATTTACTGGTTGTTAAACATAAAACATGATTTTTCTATGGAAACATTCGTCCAAAATTATATAGAAATCGCATTTCTAGGTTCATGCCTGAAATATTGTACCTCGCGTAACTTTTGATCGCATGCAAAATTCCAATAAAAAAGTTGCGTAGTTTTTCAGATATTGTAGTTTGAATGGTAAAAGTCCAAAAAGTCCGTTTTTCGTGGAATTACTGTATCTCAGGCCACACAAACTCCAGAAAGTTCAAACTTTGTGATATAATAGTGTGATAAATGATCGATCAAACGCAGAAAACTTGATCAAAAAATATCCTCAGAGTAAAAAGTTAAGGAAGTTCAAAGTCGAAGTGAAAGTGTGCGTGCTTCCAATTTCTATACAGTTATGAACGGTACTGTAAATATTCCCAATATGGTGCCATATGGTGGTGCCATATAAATTTTCACTTTAAAAAGTGATTTTAGGAGCATTTTTATATCTTGGCATCGCACAGTAAAAGGACGAAGCATTACATCGTAAGTGTTAAGATTTGAATTCATTCTACGTTAAGCTGTTGCTTAAAGTTTCCGAAATCTAAGGTCTTAACCCTGATAAAAAAATAATATCTTACACTCAAAAAATTAAAGCTTAGCTCTGTCTTATACACGATTTCTCGCATGAGCTTTCATTACGTCGTATGAAAAAAAATGTAAACAAAGAGTAGTCGCAACTTCTTCCATTTAGAATATTTGTAGCCTGAACAACATATTCTATATGTAAAATACAAATTTTAAAGTTTTTTTGATAACTTTTTCAGCAGTTTTCTGTGAATTCTTAAGATGTTTCAAACGACGTAATGAAAGCTCAGGCGAGATTTCTATATTTTCACGAACCTTTAGTTCAAAGTTTGAACTTGAAATTACTATTACTAAAGTTATTCATCGTTGATTTCAGTAAAACATTTTTTTCAAAAACATGTCTTCGAATTTGTACAAAAAAATATAACTGCATTTGGAAAATAATGATTTTATAGTATGTTTCGATGTCTTGTTTACACTTTTCTATAAAAATTATACTTTTTTCTAGAACTTTATAAAAAATCTTGAAAAATTATATTGGCTGTAAGTACTACATTATAGTTTAAAGATCAATTAATCGGACTTATATTTGCAAAATTGATGAAATTGCGGAGCAAAACAACGAGTAGATGCCCCGTTCGTTAGATTTATTTAAAAAAATCATGAAAACCTGTCAATCGATACGAAAAGACTACGTGTTAGAAGACGCCGAAGTGTTTGCCATGATTTCTAACCAGTTTACATGTTTTGGGATACATTTATTAGAAATTTGAAGCCCTGTATATTGATTTTTTTTGTCCCATTTCTAGTTGGTTTTGTATGGGAGCCCCCTTTCCATGAAATGTGGCATTCTCGAAACTAAAATACAAACCATCTCTGGCCCGAAAAACCCTCGGATACTAAATTTCTCTTCATTTCGACAGTCCTTTTATACGTGATGTTGTTACAAAGAAAACGCTTCCATTTTTATACATAAAAAGATAGCAGGAGGACATGGTTTTGTATGGAAGCCCCCCTTCCATAAAAAGTAAGATTCTCGAAACTATTATACAAACCATCTCTGGCCCAAAAAACTCTCGAATATCAAATTTTACTTCATTCCGACCGTCCGTTTGTACGTGACGCCTCTATTTTTATATATAAGACGAGTATAATAAATATCGAGAAGATCATCATTTATAACCGGGAAAAAACCTGGGAAAAACCGGGAAAAACTTTGGAATTTCAAAACGAAAAACCGCTAGCAACCCTGCATATACTTATATTGAAAACTTTCGAGAGTTAATTCGTTTAAAAATTGTGAAAACATCTAGAAATGTAGGTTCCTAAGAAAAATGGGTCAATTTTATACGCCAATAAGCGTATTATTTTTACCTGACTTTAGAACTTCGAGAATGTTGCCAAGCCGCAGGTGAATTTCGTAGTTGATATAAATATATTTAGCAAGCCCAAGCTCAAGTACAAGCCAGACTGGTCTTCTGACATCTCTTTTATTTAAAAGTCCTTTTTTAAATAATATTAATTAACTCCTTAAATTTGACTGAATCAAAGCAATCAAAAGATTCCTTTTAATTCAACCACGGTACCGTGGTTGAATTAAAAGGAATCTTTCGATTGCTTTGATTCAGTTGAATCATTCAACCAAGTAGGCTCACAACACAACAGAGTCCTTAAATTTGTTTTGATGTATTTATTCAATAGATGAATTTGCTAAGTACGGTAAGTATCAAAAAGTGATAGGATTAGCTTTTGATGGAAACTTACATAATATCAAGCGATATTCTATAAATTCTATGAAATTAAGTTTATAAAAGAGCTTCTTCTTCTAGAGCTTCTAGAGCTTCTGGAGCTTAGTCATCACAAATATTCCATGCGTTTTCTTGCGTGAATACAAGTCGTTTACATAGAGTAGTTCTAATGAATAAAATAAGAAAACGAACCGGATCCATAATCCGTGTGACAGATGACTGTCACTCGAAATCAAACCACTCTTAGCAGCAGCAGCAGCAGCGATAAGGCAATGACGATTTGATTTTTTTTCTCCCTCGGACATGTTTAATGCTTGTCATAATGATGAATGAAGTGGCGTACAGTCATATCGGGGGGCAAACAAATATTGTATCTGATTACTACTATACGTAAGGTTTTTTCTTCCTATACGGTAACGAACTTCAATGGAATACATTGTCACATGACACTAATATTAGATGGGCTCATACAGTTTTAAACTGAAGGAAAAAAAACAGGTTAAGTGAATGATAAATGGACCTAACAGAATTGGCAACATTTACATTGAATTTGTTACTCGATTTTTTCTGAATACAAATGACGATTAGAAAAATTAAAATAAGGAAAATATTTGAACGCTTCTAACGCCAAATCATTCTGGTGACTAATGAACTCTCAAGAGCTATCGTATCATTCATTCACAAAAGCAATATCAACGACGAAATGAGTAATGCCTAATGTTTGCAAGCTTTTATCAAAGCTATTATTAGATATGGGTTCCTTCCAGTTGCCACACATTCCCTTCCTTCACAATCTATGCTTCGATAAATGTTTGAAATAGCGCTTGTCGTAGTTATCCTAAATATATATTTTTCTGAAATCAGATTGCATGTTTCTATGTAGGTTTATAAATAATCAAGTATGAGAAAGAAGTTTATTTTTATCCATCTAATTTCAATAAAGGAATACTAATAAGGCTAATTTAGGCTTACCCCCAAGTCAAAGACAAGCCCTAACTGAAATGTTTACTGGAATTTTCTCAACAACCGGAAAGTCTAACCCCGTCGAGCACAATTGGGCCCAAGTCTCTGGAGCGCATTCAACAGGTTAAACAAAGCTTAAGATTATCGTAGCTCAATAGCTATACGTATGTAGCACAACTATCGAGGATGGGGAGAGCTTCCCGCATTCACATTTTCATAAGCATAAAGCACCCTCCACTTGCTTTTGCTTGCTTGCTAAGTACGTCCAAACGGAAGACAAAATTGGCAATGAAAATTGAGCGCATCAAAGACTGTTGGCGGCGACGAGCGTCTTTCGTCGCTGAGTCACCAACTGAGCATCGACGATGGATTTCCTTCATTGTATGTCCTGGGTACGGAATGTCTAAAATCACAATATACGGTACGACGTTTCGAAACAAAAACAATAATTTAATGAAAATTTTCCAATTCCCATTCTAGAATGATCATTAGACACTCTGGAATAAGTTTTCAATCAATCTTAACCCTCAAACGATAGAAAAACGTTATACCACCTTTTGAAAATTTCATCTAAATTTATCCAGATGGCGTTAAGTACCGCTTTTCTTTGAATGTGATGCCGACGATATCGAAAGTGGCCCATCATCCATTATTATGTATTCGAAGCTACATGTAAGTACCTACATATGGGCGGTTCCCGCACATGGTTCAGCGATAGAAAAGTTGATGATGGATTCTCGTATCATCCTGAGAGAAGGCTCCATCATCGTCACTCGCCAAAGAAGGCGACACCATCTTCAAAAAGAAAATTTGAGCTGTCGCCACTCGCTCGCCCTTTGTCGCCGGAGTCACGGATGGATGGTGTCGAAAGTATGTACATATTTGTTGTGGTGGGCTTCGATGGGACCGAATTTTGACACTTGTATCTAGAGGGTACTACTCCTTTATCATCAATAATGGCTCGTTGAGTGCTCTCGGCTGAATGCATCACGAGTTGAGCTGAAGATTGATAGTACCTACACTAACTTGAATTGAATGATGTGAACGATGTTTGATGATACTCTGTGGTATTTTTGATAAAAGGCTTCCCATTTTAAATGTTCCCTCCAAACTTTTATCTAAATTTTGCATGACTTATATAACTTATAGGATTGTTCGACCTTTGGGAAGATCATTACTTTTTTTAAGACGCACCCTGAAAGGCCAGTCAAAAAACTCCCTAATCAGATATTGAGTGTTAATTTTACACTCCTCGCTTAAAATCGCTGTATCCCTCTTGTTTCTCAACCGATTTGTATTATATTTATAGCTCTAGAAACCTCGTAATGTTACTCAAATATGTTTCTCAGACCGATTTATACGCCAAATTTTCAATCCTTTTTTCTTAATTTCTCTGGTTTGACTTAAACAGTTTTGATATAGCTTCTAACTTCAGCTGACAGCTTTTTCCGAAACATGTTTTTTGGCTTTTTTTTTATCTAAGAAACATATTTGAGCTACGTTACAAGGGTTTCAAACTATAAAATTTGTAAAAATCGGTTGAGAAACAAGGTTTGGCGAAATTAAATGACGAAAATGCTATTAAAAGTTAAATGAAGTAGGTATATATCAAACCAAAAAAAAATTAAAAAAAAATGTTAAAAGTCTGCCCCATGTTTGGCACCTACTTTTACCCTCTGTGTAGGTTTTTTTCATCTTAAATCTGTCCCGTATTTGATACCTCTGGCTTATCCGTCTCATACACAGAAGACAGAACAAACCATGAAGTATGCGGAGCAATGTAAGTTTGTTGTCTTAAGCGACTTAAATGCCAAAACGGATGGTTTCTTACTTTTGGAAACTAAAAAAATTCAATCCTCCAGGGAAGCCTTTCTTCCCTTTAAATAGGGAGAAAGTTCATATATCGCCCCATGTTGCTAATGCGGCGCCGTATTAGCGTGTTCTCCATAAATTATAACAGTACACATTTTTTTAAATATTGTCATTTGCCATGGCATATATGAACTTTTCTTTAAAATATCTCTGCGTTGTGAAAATTTCACAATTCACAATTCTTCATTTCCTTGTAATTTTTAAGGCATTTTTAGTAAGGTGTCACCAACAAGGTCGCCAGTGAACCGGGAAAACCGGGAAAAAAACCAGAAATTGAAAATAGAATTGACAAACTAGGAAAACCGGAAAATAACCGGAAATTTGAAATCAATACCGGGAAAAACTGTCAACAAAAGAATTTTTTTACAAATAAAAATAGAAATAGTTACCTACTCAACAGGAAAGTTTATCAAAAGAACTTTTTTTAGAAGCTTTAAGTGCAAATTACGCGTCTGTTCCCCATGTTAGGGGCGGCGTGCGGAGTGCAACAACGTCCTGGTGGTGTTCGGGACCCAAAACAGCAACATCACGACGGTCCTCCTGCGAGATAGTGGGGTTAGCGCGGGCCTTGCGAGCCTGTGACTACTAAAAAAACATAAGCAACGAATAACGAACAACAAATTTCGGATGGAAATCGGCAAAGACCCACGCGACGAAAAGGGACTAGCGATTGGAAACTTGGAACATGGAACTGCCGATCTCTAAATTTTGTGGGCAGTACCCACGTGCTCTCCAACGAATTGAAGAGCCGCAAATTCGACATCGTAGCGCTGCAGGAGGTATGCTGGAAGGGCTCCACGGTACGAACGTATCCAGATGGTCGTGCCATCTACCAGAGCTGCGGCAACACACACGAGCTTGGAACAGCTTTTATAGTGATGGGAAAGATGCAAAAGCGCGTGATCGGGTGGTGGCCGATCAACTCACGAATGTGCCGGTTGAGAATCAAGGGCCGGTTCTTCAACATCAGCATCATCAACGTGCACAGCCCTCACCTCGGAAGTACCGGTGACGACAAAGACGAATTCTACGCGCAGCTGGAGCGTGAATACGACCGTTGCCCAAAACATGATATCAAGATCGTCATTGGGGATTTTAATGCTCAGGTCGGCCAGGAGGAGGAATTTAAACCGACAATTGGAAGGTTCAGCCAGAGGTGCCAGGTGTCCTGATTTATCAGGATTTGTCCTGATTTTCGAGAGACCGTCCTGATTTTTCAAAAACTTTCGAGTTGTCCTGATTTTTGAAAATTTGTCCCTAAAATGTCCTGATTTGTCCTGATTTCCAAATAACCTCTTAAATATGATCGAATTTGTAGTTAAAGTATGAAAAAATCGAATAAACAGGTAAACCCATTTAACAGATGGTAATCCTCGGTTCAGATGATATTTAAATGGTGTTTTTTTTATATGAAATACCAGCCAGCCAACAAGCTGCGTACTGTTGTTGCATAAATCAAGGCATTTATAGCACTATATTGCGCCTTTATTTATGCAATCTAAGCAGAAATTCTTATTATTTTCATGAACCAAGAGGTGTCCTGAAAAATCCTGATTTTTAACTTCGCGTTGTCCTGATTTTTGACGAAACCACCTGGCACCCCTGGGTTCAGCGCGCACCAGCTGACCAATGAAAACGGCCTCAGACTTATTGATTTCGCCGCCTCCAAACGAATGGCCGTACGTAGTACCTTTTTTCAGCACCGCCTCCCACACAAGTACACCTGGAGATCACCGTACCAAACGCAATCACAGATCGACCACGTTTTGATCGACAGCCGGCACTTTTCGGACATCATCGACGTCAGATCCTGTCGGGGCGCCAACATCGAGTCGGACCCAGTGATTGAATTTTGCTGAGCATGAATTGATCAACCTTCTCTCGCTCACTGCTTTACTCGAAAGCAAAGGTTGCTTTGAGGCAGCGAAAACGACAAAACCGATGATGCATACGCTCTCAATATGGTCCGCCTTCAAGAAGCAGTATACATTCGAGGCAGCGAATCCAAAAAACCAAACGAATGGCTCTCACTCATCTCCTGTTACAAGCTTGAGGGAAGCGAATTCAAAAGGCAGAGCGAACCCGAGTCTCCTCGTTTGTGCCTGGATCGAATGCGTGAGGTTTTTCTGCGATTGCTATTATTGCACAGCAACCGCACGCAGCAGCTAGTTTTTTCGTTTCTTTTTCCTCTCTCCTCTTTGCACTGTACGTTGCGAGCCGTGCAACGCAATAAGTTCGGTTGTTTTTGTTGTTGCCTCAACCTTTGCGGCGAGGTTGAAGATGTTCTCCTCAACGAAAGCTATCGGCTGGAGTTATTCAAATTCAAGAACGTAAATGAGTATGTGTGCCTCGTCTTCTTCATGCATCATGTAGCAACCGAACGTTGAGAGAGTTCTTTCGGGGCAGCAAACGAATAGTGTCTCTCAGAGCAGATCCTTCTCATGGGGGGAGGTTTGAATGAATGTATATGTCTCCTGTATAGCTATGCGAGGCCTCAAAGTGTGTATTTTGAATGCCTCTGATGAGAAAATTGGTGAGGATTTCAATCACTGGTCGGACCATTATCTGGTGATGGTGAAGATGCGCCCAAAACTCTCCGTAGTGAACAACAAGCGAAACCGGCGCCCGCCTCGGTTAAACATCGCGCGACTAAAGTAACCTGAGGTCGCGGCAGACTACGCGCAATCGGTCGAAGCAGCGCTGCCGGCAGAGGACGAGCTTGACGAAGCCCCTCTCGAGGACTGTTGGGATACCATCAAAACAGCCATCAACAGTGCGGCGGAGAACGTCATCGGTTATGTGGAGCGATCTCGACGGAACGACTGGTTCGACGAGGAGTGTAGGAGGGTGATGGACGAAGAAAATGCCGCGCGGGCGGCAGAAGTGCAAAGAGGCACCCGTCGAAATGTGGAAAATCACCGACAGCGGAAGAGGCAGCGAGTCCGACTTTTCCAGGAGAAAAAGCGCCGCCTGGAGGAGGAGGAGCTCCAGGAGCTGGAGCAGCTGTATCGTTCCCAAGAAACACGAAAGTTCTATCAGAAACTCAACGCATCCCGCAAAGGCTTCGTGCCGCAAGCCGAAATGTGCCGGGATAAGGACGGGGGTATCCTGACGGACAATCGTGAGGTGATCAAAAGGTGGAAGCAGCACTTCGATGAACACCTGAACGGCGCACATGCAGGAGATCAAGACGGTGGGGGAAGGTACATCGCCGGCGTAGCCAACGACGAAGAGGAGCCACTCCCAACGATGAGTGAAGTTAAGGAAGCCATTCGCCAGCTGAATAGAAACAAGTCGGCTGGGAAGGATGGCATCGCAGCTGAACTCATCAAAATGGGCCCGGACAGGTTGGCCGATTGCCTACATCGGTTGACAATCCGGATCTGGGACATAGAACAGCTACCGGAGGAGTGGAAGGAGGGGGTAATATGCCCCATCTACAAGAAAGGCGACAAATTGGACTGTGAACACTACCGAGCGATCACTGTCCTCAATGCCGCCTACAAAGTGTTGTCCCGAATCCTACTCCGCCGCCTAACGCCACAAGCAAACAGATTCGTGGGAAGTCATCAGGCCGGCTTCATGGAGGGACGGTCTACGACGGACCAGATATTCACATTGCGGCAAATCCTCCAAAAATGCCGTGAACACCAAGTCCCTACGCATCATCTATTCATCGACTTCAAAGCCGCATACGACACGATCGACCGTAACGAGCTATGGAAAATCATGGACGAGAACGGCTTTTCCGGGAAGCTGATCAGACTGATCAAGGCGACGATGGATGGAACGCACTGCTGTGTGCGGATTTCGGGTGAATTGTCGAGTTCATTCGAATCGCGCAGGGGGCTTCGACAAGGTGATGGTCTATCCTGCATGATGTTCAACGTGGCGCTAGAAGGTGTTATTCGACGAGCGGTGGGCGAAATGCGGGGCACGATTTTCAACAGATCCAGTCAACTTATCTGCTTTGCCGATGACATTGATATAGTCGGCAGATCATCTGCGGCGGTGGAGGAGATCTACCGCAAACTGAAACGCGAAGCAGGAAGGATTGGGTTGATGATTAATACGTCCAAGACGAAGTACATGCTGGCCTGCGGATCCGAGACCGACCGAACCCGCTTGTCCAGTAATAACAAGGTCACGATCGACGGCGACGAGCTGGAGATAGTCGAAGACTTTGTCTATCTCGGCTCACTGGTGACCGCAGACAATGACACCAGCCGTGAGATCCGGAGGCGAATTATCAGCGGAAGTCGTGCCTACTATGGACTCCACAAGCAACTGCGGTCGAGAAGACTTAGCCCTCGCACGAAGTGTAACCTGTATATGACGCTCATTAGACCGGTTGTTCTCTACGGGCACGAGACATGGATATTGCTCGAGGAGGACCTGCGTACACTCGGAGTATTCGAGCGACGAGTGTTAAGAACCATCTTTGGCGGCGTACAGGAGAACGGAGTATGGAGGCGAAGGATGAACCACGAGCTCGCGCGCCTCTACGGCGAACCCAGTATCCAGAAGGTGGTGAAGGCTGGCCGGATACGCTGGGCGGGACATGTTGCGAGAATGCCGGATGACTGTCCTGCAAAACAGGTGTTCGTCACGAATCCGGTAGGAACAAGACGAGCGGGGGCGCAACGAGCGAGGTGGTTAGACCAAGTGGAGCGTGATCTGGCGAACGTGGGGTGCCCGAGAAATTGGAGAACGGTTGCTATGAACCGAGTGAATTTTAGGAATTATGTTCGTCAAGTTATGTCGTGAGACGGAATACTATGTAAATAAATAAAATAAAGTGCAAATTTGTCGATTTTGTGCTGTTATGATTTAAAAAGAGTTTTTGTGCCCCAATTGAGCTTTTCCTTCAAATGTTAGAATTCACTAGCCACAGGAGTGCGAATTTAGAAAAAGAGTTTGAAATAATGAAATAAAAAACAGAATTATGAACTGTAATTCAAAATTCAAATATTAGATTTAGAATTGATAATCATATCTGATTTGTCGACTTTCAATCGATTACTAGGATACTTTTTCGTTTAGCAGTCTAACAAAAACGACTATTACTTATGATTCCAAGGATCGATCAAGGATCGAAACGTTGGAATGGTAAATAAAAGTCTTTTTTGCTACTTATTAGAATGTTTGCCGAAAAAGTATCACACAGAATTTATATTCAAAATTTTGATAAGAATTCATAATCTCAATTTATTTTAGATTTCAATTCAAAGTTCAGGTAGAAAATTCAAATTAAGAGATCGAATTGAAATTTCTATTATTTATACAGAAGTCCGACTGAAAATGCAGATGAAGAATTTATATTCAGAATTCAGGTTTAACATTAAGGTTTCTTATTCAGAAATCAGACTGAAATTTAAAATTTACAATCTAAGATCAAGATTTAAATGCAATTTTCAAACAAATACACAGCCCTCAAAATCAAAGTTTGTTTTTAGAATTTCTGTGAAAAAGATAAACTTTTAAAAAACAAGTCAATTTAGCAGCTAAAATTAACCTAGATTTCAAAGTTGGAAACTTAGATAGAAACCAAAATTTTTTTTTTTTTTATTTGAGAGGTTTTCGCCTCTGTAAAAAAAATAAAATTCTTTTTTAAAATTACACAGATGAACAGCACTTGAGATTTTTATATCTGTAATGCTGATTTAGGAAATTTTTGAAATATTTTAAACTATATTTTGAGATTTTTTTTAAGATTTTAAGAATTTTATTTAGATATTTTTACAGTCAAAAGAAATGTTTTTTTTTTAAATATACGGAAAATAATCAAACTCCACATCTTAAAAGCGTGTTTTCTCGAAATAAGCTTTTATGCACTTATACCCCTTTGGACCAAAGGCCTTATATGAAAATCCAAACCGATTTCTATCAACTTATGTTGCCCTCGAGTATTTAGATGTTTCCTAGATGTTGTAGATCTCATAAAACAATGCCTTCTTTTTGGTGTAATATTCCGAAATTTCCGTGTTTTACAGAACCGGAAAAAATAAACGAAATGAAAACTGATGTTACTCGGAAATCAGTACAACTCACGATTATCAATGAAATTGATATGACAAACATCTTAAATTTTGAAACCATTCGAATGTTGCTCAGTTTTTCCAAAAAAGAGTAATTGCACATTTTTAAATAAATAAAATTTCAATCAACCCTTGAACAAATAAGAAAGCTGATTGCTTAGAATCAGCACCTCAAACAGAAAACGGCCCTTAAATTCTTGACTCTTCAGAAAGGGTAAATTTTGTAAACCTGTGTTAGCAATTGCATTTAGAATAAAATTTTGGAATTTCAAGTCGAATCATTCACTTTCAGCTTAAAAATTTGTAAAATGTCTTTCTACGGCGAAGAAAGTATTTATAGAGTATGATGAAACCGGAAAAATCTTAATCACGAAAACCGGGAATTTGATTATGGACATCTGCTGGCCACCCTGCACCAAGCAAAGAAAATTGAGCAAGACAATATTTTCTGATACATCGCTAGAGGAGAATCTCAACTATGATTTTATGTATAAAAAATATGCTAAACCCACTAAATATGCTTTTTATGGGTATGTTTAATCACGGCCCATGCGCTTGATACAACGCGCCATCTTGTAAAATGCTGAAAATTCTGAAAAAGTATTCAGGCGGCGAATTTTCATTGGAAATAATCAAAATGTGTCAGAAACATTTTCGAAGAATAATTTAGCCTAAATAAATAAACTTTTTTTTTTAATTTCTTCAGCCTATTTTTTTCCGCCTTGCCTTCCTCCGTAGACCGTGTATCAGTGTGTTTTCGGTCCTTGGCTTTTTCAGGTGTGTTCGGTTGCTGTGACGCGTATTAAATAAAATTGAGAATTCGCAACACAGTTTAACTGTGAAGCTTCGGATATGATTTTTAAAAACTAAGGTTTTGGAGTTACATATACTAATTTAAGTAATGAAAAAATAATTCGAACACAAACACACACAGGATCTCAATGAAGCTTGATGTTTCTTCGAAGAGATTCCTTTTATTTTCTTGAATTCTTTTATTCAAATATTTCCAATTTCAGTTATTGTTCATTTCCTTGTAATTTTTTAGTGAAAAGTAAAAAGCACTTTCAATCTGTATACGAGTATTTGAAGCAAATTGCAGTGGTGCGTGATGACCACTGTTTGGGCGCTTTTGCATATCCCAAGACCCTGTTTGCAATTCTCAAAACAGGACTTAATTGAGGTATTTGATTAATAGAAAAGTATTGCTAATCAAAAAGCAAACTTATTTTTAACGTAAAAGCTCGATTTAAATCGCTTCGTGATGTTTTTCATTTCTTACCATCGTTAGAAGAATTCAACAAAGGAGAGGAAACCATAGTTTGAATACTGTTTAATTTTTTTTCGGAATTTTTTACAACCAAGAGCACAAATTTCTTGAATTGGGAGAAACACTCTCTGAAAAAATGTTTTTCAACAAAAAAAAGTACATTCCTTAAAATTTCACAAAAAGAGTACGGACATTTCTCGATAGAAAAATAGTACGTATGGTAACCCTGTTACGGATATTTGAGCAGCGGCTAGACCAGCCAAGGCAAGGTACTCTAAGAGTACGGAACCTCAGGGCCGGCTGGCTACTGGGTAACCAAGGACTATTCGGGTAAAATACAACCAATCGGGAATTTCATGTTTCTATGTTTTTTTTTATTAAAGTTTTCTTGTGGCGTGTTGTCTGTGTATATAAAACAATGTTCTGTGTAATTTGTGGCGTGTATTTGACTCACTAACCGTGATTGTGCTGCAGTTGCTGTAGCGTCGCGACGTCGTGGTTCCAGAATCCCAGTTCCGGAAGCAGGAGGGCCGTCAATGTATTGGCGTATTGACGGGGTGCCGAAACCGTCGGCGCCAGCGGGCGTTGCTGGACTCGGTCGTTGCAGGCGTCTTCCTTCATAGGCTTTTAATCGGTCTGCCCACGAGAGTGCCCCGTATCCGGACAGACCGAGAAGGGAAGTTCTCCTTGATGGTTAGAGGTCCTCAGACCCCGAGAACGCTGTTGATGGTCCTTTACGTTGAGGCGCGAGACCACAAGGGATCTGCGGGCCGAACCGTGAAGAGGTCAATCCGGTATTCGGGTGAATTCCGTGGACGTTCACAAACACTATACAGAAATTTGACTACACTCACGGACGCCTGGTACATAAGTGACTCGAAAAACGGAAGCAAGCTTCCTTTTCGGCTTTTTCGTTTCATTTTCCAAATATTCCTCCTTTTCCTCCAATATCAATTGACAGCAGCTTGCAGAAATGTAGCCTACTGTGGTGCTATCTTGTTGTGAGACTTTACAAAAACATGAATTTTCTAATACAACATACAAAACTACAAAATGAAAACAAAAATCAAACGATTTGTAACCAACCGGTTACAACCCTATTCTAAGCGTACATCTTTCGAGGATATGATGACTTGCATGCAGGTTTAGCATGTCGTGAACTGTATACGATCTCATGACCGCTGGTGATAAATTTTTAAAAGAAACAAATATTTAATTTGAAGAAAAAACTATTTGCTTTTTGAAAAATCTTTGAACAAATCCAATCTTCAACGTTCAACATAGAAATCAACTGTGATGTTATGATTATTCAAAACAGGAAATACCGGATTTCTGCCAACATGCATCGCAGTTTTACCACAGTTCAATCTGTGAAATTTCAATGCTCATCAACTCTCCGATGGTCGAGCAGTGCCTTTGCAGGTATGGGTTCGATTCCTGCACCTTGCGGTAATTTTTTTTATTATAATTTCCATTTTATTGCGGTATAAGATTTTGGGGGGTGAGCTCTACTTGAGCTTAACTTTGAGCTATGCCACCAATAGCCAAACCTGTAGGGAGGGAGTTTCATTCGGGTTGGCGGGGAAAGTTCTCAAGTTTGGGTATTTTCGAGGTTCAGTGTACAATTTTTTTGGCATATCATGGTCCGCTAAATAACAACAACATTGAGCATGTTCAGTGACCGCGCAGTATCTAAATGTTTTTGACGCCAACATCAAATGAAAAGTTAAACGATATGTGCCACAATAACGTTTTTTTCAGGTTGATATGAGTTTCTTTAGATTGATCGCATTTGAAACTGATAAAAAATATGAAATTTCTACTGAAAACGAATATTTAATTTGAACAAATAAAGTTTTCTATTTCGAAAAATCACTGAACATATCTAATTTTCATAGTTCAAAATAAAAATCAACTGTGATGTTATGATTTTCAAAACAAAAAACATCAAAAAGCGGATCGACGTCTATTTCAGGAAATCCTTGATTGCTTGAACAAAAGTATTAGTTGGTATTAGTTATATAGAAACCATTCTTCAACTTTTTCCAATGGCTGTACTAAAACTTCTTTAAACTCTGAAACATTGCTTTAGTTTGGTTTTTGGCTGGTTCATAACGAAAACTTGCTGAACAAAAGCTGAGTTGAAGCCTGATTGCTGTTTCAGCTTCCTGCTCCATGGAATCTGCTGAAAATAACTCTTGAGTTAAGGGGGAGTAGGGTCTAACACTTTCAAAAAATCGATTTTTTGAATTTTTTTATTTTCTTATTGTAAAACATTTCAAGAATGTTGTGTCAAATTTTCAAGTCAATCGAAGCAGAACTGTAGAAATTATAGGCCTTTATCTCCTCTTATCTAATACTGCATCATTTTTAGAGCAGAAACTTCAAACGCGTTTTTCTCGAAAGCACATTTTTAAAGTCAGTGGACATCGTCATTTCAAAACCACTTCACCGATTCTTTTCAAATTTGGAACATATTTTCTACATATAAAATACCAAACCCCAACGATTTTCCTTTTTTTTTACTTTGGGGAAATTTTACAGATAAAAAATGGCGGATTTTTTCGTGAAAAATCGTAGTTTTTACTTCAAACAGCCACACAAATTTCATAATTTTTTTTAAAGTTAAATAAAATCGTTGGGGTCCAGAAAAACATCTATTAAAAATATTTTGCTCTGATTTTTTGACTTCAGATGATTCTGTGTTGAGATACAGTGTCCACCGCAAATCCTGTTTTCTAAAAGGCATCCTCGAAAGTGCTCCGTTCCGGCTCATCTATATATATAAAAATGAATGTTTGTCTGTCTGTCTGTTCCCTATAGACTCGGAAACTACTGAACCGATCATCGTCAAAACTGGCATCTGAGGGTTTTTGAGGCCGGGGATGGTTTCTGTAATAGTCAAAACTCCATCCGACTTAAGGAAGGAGAGTCTTCCATACAAAATTTGTAGTTTTTCGAAACAAATTAAAGTCATGACATCCATTTTCTTGAGATTTTTTTTTCCTTTGGGCGGTTTGTTTTTCGTCTCTATGGTCGAGGCGTCGCGGCCAACGTCGCAAAAGGATAGTAACCCAGGCATAGTATACTGATCAGTAGGAATATTTTGGCGCGTATTTCTCAACCAAGCATATTTTCTTTGAGGGGTTTGTTTTTCGTCTCCATGGGCGAGCAAACGTCGTCGCAAGAGGATGGTAACCAAAGCACACTGTTCATTGATTGCTGGAAAATTTAACAATAAGGCGCCTGTTTCTCAAACACGTGGGGCGATATGCAACCTAGATGTGTTTTTTTCTTGCTTTTTTGATTTGTACACAGCACGTGGTAATAAATGACGCCTAGATGTGACACGGATTGGTATTTTATTAATCGAATCAAAACCAATTGAAAGATTTGCTAAAATACTTCCATATTTAGTTCGTGTTAATGTAGGTAGCATTCGACTTTTCATTCAAGGAACATTAGAACATGTTCAAACGTTCAACTTTTTCTGTTAAAAAAAAAATCAAAAATTAGGTTTTCTTCTAGAAATTGTTACTTCGGCCCAAATACACAACTGAAACGAATTTAGAAATAAAAATGGAAGCTTTTTATTTTAAACTAGCTGACCCGTTGTGCTTTGCTACACCTTCCGGAAATAAATGTAATTTGTAAAAATTTATTAAAATTTAGATTTTAGAGAGCATTGTTTTAAATCAAACCTCATCATACTTCAGAACCAACAACTTTGAAATGAGAGCTGCAGCTGCAGTTTGAATAGCAATTTAAAGATAGTATATATTATTTACTGATCTCTAAACTCGTTTTTCAAGATCTGAAATTTGTACTCTGTACCCAAAAAAACCTTTTTAAATATCGTCCCTTCTTTGAAAAGCTCTTTATCTTAAATTTACATGGGAGCTCTCCCATCTTTTTCAATTTTGTCCCCCACTGCTTGAAGAAGGTAGGCAAATTTAACCGGCTCGATACCCAAACAGCACTTATCATGGTAATGAAAAATATATTAAATTAGATATGTATTAAATACAGTGCAAATTTCTTTTTTTTTAAAATAAATTTACTACGGTAAACATATAAATATTTAAAAAAATATCAGTTGCATCACTAAATAAGTTCTCAGCGTTTTTTTTATTTTTTTCTTTGAAAGTCAAATTTTCAAAAATTTAGTTAAAAACAAATTTCTAAGTTTACATTTGTCCCGCATATTGAGGCAAGTGTCAATGCAAAGCTTATTTACAGATGCGTCAGAGTAATGGCTTTAAAATGGATTTAATACGAATTCCTGTTTTTTGTTTTATCAAGTTTCACTGATACCTCTGCAGTATTCCTGCAATATAAATTTATGTTTGTTACTCCACTTTTAACGACGAAAGTTCGACGTTTGCCCTTGCCCCACCGTGTAAGTTGACAGAGAGGAATATTGTTTTTAACACTTTAAGGGTAAACTAAAAATTTCTTTTAAAAATTTTGCGTCCAGTTGAATATCGGTTCTAAAGTCTCGCTTTTCAAAAACGAAGCGGATTAAAAGTCTCTTTTATGCAGCCATGTAACACAAAAACACTTTTCATGTTAAGTACGTACTTGAATTGGTATGTAAGCAAAAAGTACAATGGTTTTTTCAGAATTATCTATATATACTAGCAGACCCGGTAAACTTCGTCTTACCATGTTTAACTTGGCGTCTCGCTTTTGTGAACATGTCCTAGTTTTTTCACATCTCCTTTTTTCCGTTTACTCGAATTGCCACGATTAATTCTATCGGAATCAACCCTAAAAATTTTAACTCAATTTTTCGGGTATTTTCATAGATTATCAAAACATTACCTTCAATCAATCTTACATGCATCTTACAGGAAAACTTTTAATCTACTTTTTTTTGAGTCGGATGCTTTGATTATTGCCGAATGGTGTCAGGTATCAGCTTCCCGTTGAAAATTTGAGTTTTTCAACACTCAACGTGACCATCAAACTTGGCAAGCCTCATGCAGCATGCTTAAAAAATCCACTCTTTGTAGCTTGTTCCATAAATAACTTTATGTTGATAATATCTATGTTTCATTTATTGAATGCCATTTAGTTGATTTACTCCACTTTGCTCGAGTTCACATTAAGGTTGAAATCGGAATCAAAAGTTTCTCATTAATTGGAATTTATTGCACATGAAACTTTATGGAAAAAGAATTTTGAATATCGGGACCATTTAATGAGTATTTGCCCAATATTATGCCTTACGCAGTACTTTCAGCTCCCGAGTTTCTTCGGAGAGAAGATTTTTTACTAACCATTTTCAAGCAGCTTTTTGTTCACTGTTTTCACCCTTGGAAGCAGTGGTAATTAAATAATATCCATATTTTCATCAAAACCATGTCAAAAAAAAAGTTTACCGTTTTATTATTTATTTCAGCAAAACATGCTTATTAAATTCCTTTGAACATTTACCTAATTAAAAAAAACGATCGGGTTTGAAAGAAGGAAAAAGTATGGCTACAATGAGTTCCATGAGTTCATTCGTTTTTTTTTTTTTGGAAGTTTTCATGTACATGTACCTCGAAACCTATAAAAACATATATGTGTCTTTCGGCTATCATCACAGTTCAACTTTCATATTCTTTCAAAAAAAAATATCTAAGTAAAGGTACATTTTCCCCATTTACTTATGCAAGTGAAAACACATTGCTCTTTTTCAGATGCGTCAGTGTAAAGACTTTTAAATAAATTAAATACATTTTCCTGTTTGTCTTTTTTATCAACTTTCATTGATATATCTGCAGTTTTTCAACAGAATAAAATAATGCTTGGTACTTCAATTTCACTGCACACTGTTTAACCATAAGACCTTCATTTACAAAGACATTTAGTAATTTTGAATATCCGCTTCAGATTTAACATTCGGTATACCCTTTCTTATCATTTTGGAGAAATAATTCTTAAAAGGTATATGATTCATGACTAAAAGGAGCGTTGCCACTTGTTTCACCGTGTGAAATGACAGGAGTTAATATCATTTTCGACATTTTCAGGTCATAATAAAAACTTATAAAAAGTTTCTGCTATCAAAAAAATAATGCTTCTAGAATATCAATCACAGAAAAACTTTTCAACAAAAAAGCGGATCAAAAGTCTCTTCTATCTAGCCAAAATATGTTAAACATAAACACACTTTCATGTTAAGTACGAACTCGAATTCTGTGTAAACAAACAGTGAACCTGTGAACAGTTTTTCTGTGAATGAATTAAAAAAAAAAGTTGAGTTTATTTAGTCAGATTGTTTAATTGGGCTCAAAGATTTAAAGATGAAGAAATAATGTGAACATGTATACATGAGTAATTTATATTTTTTTTTGTAAATTTTGAACGTTAGCACTTGCTCTAGTGTATCTTTTAACTGAAAATTCTTTCATTTTTATTGATAACTTTCAAAAAATTCTTTGCATTAGGCCTTAAAATAAACATCAATCCTATATCATCTTTTTCAAAGGACAGGCTCTTGTGTCTAATCATCCTCAATGGATTTTGTTGTTGCTCTGTAAATTTAAAGCACCCAAAACATTTTCAGTTAAGCACATTTGTACATGTTCAAAAAATGTTTCTAGGGGTATTGGATTATAAAATTGTATGTAAATCTTCCCACTTTCTTTTTGCAAATGTCCGCAAGGAGTCATACCATAATTTTATGTGCATCAGTACTAAATTCATATTTTCAGACAACAATTTCTGCTGAACTTAAAATAGTTTTTTTTTTAACTGTTTAAATGGTATTGATTTGATCGGCAAAATATCAATCTGGGTGTCATTCATTACTATGTGCTGTACAAATGATCTAGGAATCAAGAAGAAAAAAAAACACATCTAGGCTTCATACCGCACATGCATTGAAATTATGCTTGGTTTAGAAATACGCGCCCAAATATTTCAACTAATCAGTATGCTATGCCATCGTTACCATCCTCTCTTGGTGTTTGCCTGCGACGCCTTGGACGACCATGGAGACAAATAACAAATCACCCGGCGCCCGGAGTAAAGAAAATCTCCGAAAATGGATGTCATGACTTTAATTTCATTCAAAAAACTACAAATTTAATTATAACGGACAATTGATGCCACTTTTTGTTATTTTTATTAAATATAAACCGATTCGCATGCCCACAGAATATTTTAAAAATAATTTCACTTGTATCTTTTGGGTAATTTCGGAGGAGTAGTACTACAAACACCGTTACAAGAGAATTTTATATAATAGATAAAAATGAATGTTTGTCTGTCTGTCTGTTCCCTATAGACTCGGAAACTACTGAACCGATCATCGTCAAAACTGGCATCTGAGGGTTTTTGAGGCCGGGGATGGTTTCTGTAATAGTCAAAACTCCATCCGACTTAAGGAAGGAGAGTCTTCCATACAAAATTTGTAGTTTTTCGAAACAAATTAAAGTCATGACATCCATTTTCTTGAGATTTTTTTTTTCCTTTGGGCGGTT
The DNA here is from genome assembly GCF_029784155.1 of Uranotaenia lowii. NCBI lineage: Eukaryota > Metazoa > Arthropoda > Insecta > Diptera > Culicidae > Uranotaenia > Uranotaenia lowii. Next base: position 185,459,718 of record NC_073692.1, on the reverse strand, counting down.
TGTTTTTCGTCTCTATGGTCGAGGCGTCGCGGCCAACGTCGCAAAAGGATAGTAACCCAGGCATAGTATACTGATCAGTAGGAATATTTTGGCGCGTATTTCTCAACCAAGCATATTTTCTTTGAGGGGTTTGTTTTTCGTCTCCATGGGCGAGCAAACGTCGTCGCAAGAGGATGGTAACCAAAGCACACTGTTCATTGATTGCTGGAAAATTTAACAATAAGGCGCCTGTTTCTCAAACACGTGGGGCGATATGCAACCTAGATGTGTTTTTTTCTTGCTTTTTTGATTTGTACACAGCACGTGGTAATAAATGACGCCTAGATGTGACACGGATTGGTATTTTATTAATCGAATCAAAACCAATTGAAAGATTTGCTAAAATACTTCCATATTTAGTTCGTGTTAATGTAGGTAGCATTCGACTTTTCATTCAAGGAACATTAGAACATGTTCAAACGTTCAACTTTTTCTGTTAAAAAAAATCAAAAATTAGGGTTTCTTCTAGAAATTGTTACTTCGGCCCAAATACACAACTGAAACGAATTTAGAAATAAAAATGGAAGCTTTTTATTTTAAATAATTCTGAAAAAACCATTGTACTTTTTGCTTACATACCAATTCAAGTACGTACTTAACATGAAAAGTGTTTTTGTGTTACATGGCTGCATAAAAGAGACTTTTAATCCGCTTCGTTTTTGAAAAGCGAGACTTTAGAACCGATATTCAACTGGACGCAAAATTTTTAAAAGAAATTTTTAGTTTACCCTTAAAGTGTTAAAAACAATATTCCTCTCTGTCAACTTACACGGTGGGGCAAGGGCAAACGTCGAACTTTCGTCGTTAAAAGTGGAGTAACAAACATAAATTTATATTGCAGGAATACTGCAGAGGTATCAGTGAAACTTGATAAAACAAAAAACAGGAATTCGTATTAAATCCATTTTAAAGCCATTACTCTGACGCATCTGTAAATAAGCTTTGCATTGACACTTGCCTCAATATGCGGGACAAATGTAAACTTAGAAATTTGTTTTTAACTAAATTTTTGAAAATTTGACTTTCAAAGAAAAAAATAAAAAAAACGCTGAGAACTTATTTAGTGATGCAACTGATATTTTTTTAAATATTTATATGTTTACCGTAGTAAATTTATTTAAAAAAAAAAGAAATTTGCACTGTATTTAATACATATCTAATTTAATATATTTTTCATTACCATGATAAGTGCTGTTTGGGTATCGAGCCGGTTAAATTTGCCTACCTTCTTCAAGCAGTGGGGGACAAAATTGAAAAAGATGGGAGAGCTCCCATGTAAATTTAAGATAAAGAGCTTTTCAAAGAAGGGACGATATTTAAAAAGGTTTTTTTGGGTACAGAGTACAAATTTCAGATCTTGAAAAACGAGTTTAGAGATCAGTAAATAATATATACTATCTTTAAATTGCTATTCAAACTGCAGCTGCAGCTCTCATTTCAAAGTTGTTGGTTCTGAAGTATGATGAGGTTTGATTTAAAACAATGCTCTCTAAAATCTAAATTTTAATAAATTTTTACAAATTACATTTATTTCCGGAAGGTGTAGCAAAGCACAACGGGTTAGCTAGTTTTTCAATATTTTTCTACGAAAAAATCACTAAATGTTCTGTTAACAATGCTTTGTATAATGCAATCAAATTGTGAAAATTGTGTTTTTTTATACCCGTTAGACCCTACTCCCCCCTTAAGAGTCATTAAGGTCGCTTAAGAACGACTAATTCACATTGCGTTGCAACCTTCATGGTTGGTTCTGCGTACTACAGCATGAGATCAATAAGGTGAAGGTTCAAGGTTTGTAACAGATACAAAACTAAAAATAAACCCAAACATCGAACAGCCAATTTACTACAGATATTCCGGTATCCGTCTGTATACCTGACCAGCTGGCAACTGGAACTTATCTGTCGGTTACTTATGGGATTTGAACCCAAAAGTTTTCCTGCTGAAACCGGGAATCAAACCGACTACCCTGGCAACTCAAAACCAAACTCGCACCAGCATATCCGCTATGGGACGCTGGTTTATATATTTTTTTCATCTTTAAATGTTCATAGAATCAAAGGGAAGAAACATCCTCTAAAGATCTCTCGCCATTCATTTGTTAAATTAAGTTATACGTAATTGTTAGAATGTTCAGAAACCAATTTCTTGAAAACATTGATATCGCATCGAATGTCTCAGGAATACAGGATAAAAGTGCTTTAAATCCTTCCCTGTGATTGTTCTTTAATGTGTAACAACATGTATCTACTTTCTCAAAACTATAAACGAGACGCCATCCATACCAGGCGCCGGTAGTCTCTATTCCGTATCATGGGGCAACCAATCAAATTTAGATCACATAATATCGAACTGTCACTCTGAGTTAGGATGCTGATGGCAACATTACATACACTGGCAGGCAGGTACGAACTCCCCTCACTCCCACACACCGACCAGTGCGTGCTTGCAGGAGCTCTATCGATGCGTAACTTTTACGCTATCTGACGCCGGTGTGAACCCGTGCACTGCCTGTGTGTGGTGGCTGCGTGAAATCGGAAGGCATTAATAATGTATGTCTTCATAATATGTGTATCTCTCGGTCTCGTAGATTTTGCGTTTTGAGTAGCGAGTGTTACATATGGGTATACTGTTGGAGTACCGGCAAAAGGTTGAAGTAGGAAAAAAAACGCTGCGTGCCGCCAGTTCGCTCCTCACAAATATGTCACTCCCAACCAACGCAACGTGTTTGGCTGGGGTTGTTCAAGGTGTACCGTTTGTTGGAAATGATGGAATCTCTATGGCCTGTTTTTCTTTTTTTTGGATGACGCACTCTAGTAGATATACTAACTTCCACATAAACTGGAGGCTCTTTAGGCCGTCATGCTCTCGTAATCCCGTCATGCAGACTACCATCAATGGTAACATCTCTCGGTAGTCGATTCGCTTGCACTGACTGGTCGGTCTCTGTCTGGAGTGAAATGTGCTGGTTGTAACTCCTACGAACCTCAACAGTAACACTTGGTCCGGTGCAAGTAGGAAAGACGAAGCACAGAAAAAAACAAATAAATGGCCCAAAGAGCATGAGAGCTATTAAAAATGGTTTGAATGAATACTAAAAGTTGTTTGTCATAACTAGGGCTAATGTTTTGTTGTTTTTTTCCTTTTCCGTTTTGTGAGTAGGTATGTGGGGGAGGATATTGGGTAGCCTCATATATCTAACATCTATAATACATGTAGGAATGATAAATTTGGTGGCAAGTTGTGTGTCAACATGATGATAGACTACAGCGATTTGAAGCGCTAAAGATGGCGTTAGGTTTGGACCTATCGGAATAAGATCAATTATGTCACGAAAAAGATGAAAGTAAAGATACATTTTTTTAGCATATTTCACAGCTAACATGAAATCTTAATGGAATAGAAATAGTAATTAAAATAGTTAATAAAGATATTTTCAATCACCATTTTCCAAATTTTTTGTTCGAATTATTTTTTATGATTTACCTTTCAAAGTGCAATATCTCAGAAACTACTCAACACCTATTATTGAAGTTAGGTTTGCCAAAACCCGCTTAGCTAGCTGAATTTGTCAATAATAAGAAATATAATTAATAACTGACAATAAAACCCTTCGGGGGTTAGATTGCGTGCCAAGCCGAAAACCAGGCAATACCGACCGATTTCAGCCATTGGAGCTTAACATACCACACAATGTTTTCTCATGCCAACCGGTCGAGTATCAGCAGAAATGCCTTTCGGGTGGATGGGGTAGGGTGGTGCCGCCTAAAAGTGAAATCAAATTCAATCGTTTCACTAACGATTGCTTTGTGGGTTCTTTTGCAACAAGCGGTAGCCAATGGTGGTGGCTGTTGGAAAACTGTGGACGAATTCCGAGCCCCCCGAAAGAACACCAAACAACACTCATTAGGAAATCATTCTGAACTTAATAAAAAGAGATTACCCAAAAAGGTTGCTGCTGCAGGCTTAGGCCGAAAGGGATCAAGAAGGTCATTATCCAGGAAAATAATAACGCTCCGATGATGCTTAGTTCGGGGCGATCCGAAAATGCCTATCTCATCAAATAGTGGATTTTCTGATTGTGTGTTATTATCAAGACATCGATGTTATCACCATCAACTGCTTCAGCGGACGAATGAATTCTCTTCTATGAAGGCGGGTGCATAGAAGTGTGATCTGATTGAACTCATCAACTGTCATCAAAAGTTTTCCCAAAGTGTATACTTAAAAAGTGTTTTTCTGTATTTTTTTTCTCCTTATTCAAAACCAATGATTTGTCTACATCTCATTTTTCCTGTGAGCAATGACGAGAAAGATATTTTCCTTTTTTTGGCGCAATGAAGTGTTAACAAACAAAAAACGCTCCGATTGAAGGAACGCGTGAAAAATAAAACCATTACATGTTCACCGTACAGTGAATATTGTACCGTTCGTTCTCTATGTTGAACCTTTTACGAAGTGTAGGGAATTTTTCAATTCTCTTAGACTCGCAATAAAGGGTGATACGGTCAAAATTTGGTCAATATCAACTTGACGTTTTTTTTTTTTCAATTTTGCATTTAAAAAACCTGAACACCCCTCATTTTGAGGGGTGTGTGTGTGTGTAGAATGTTGCTCCTATTTTGATTTTGGAATTCACTCTTCAGTTGTCAAAATGCCGTCCAAGGAAGAAGAGCAGCGTATCAAAATTTTGCTCGCGCTTCGCGAAAATCCGAGCTACTCGCACGCAAAGCTGGTAAAATCGCTAAAAGTTGCCAAATCAACCGTTACAAATGTAATTAAAGTGTTTGGGGAACGTTTGTCGACAGCCAGGAAATCTGGATCGAGGAAAATCGAAAACCGGAAGCCGCTGAGACGACAAAGAGAGTTGCCGGTAGTTTCAAGCGAAACCCTAACCTCTCTCTCCGAGATGCCGCAAATAAGCTGGGTGTATCGTCTACAACCGTGCAACGAGCCAAAAAACGAGCCGGACTATCGACTCACAAGAAGATTTTTTTTTAGTATTCCGATTCACGACATAAATTGACGAACATAATTCCTAAAATTCACTCGGTCCATAGCAACCGTTCTCCAATTTCTCGGGCATCCCACGTTCGCCAGATCACGCTCCACTTGGTCTAACCACCTCGCTTGTTGCGCCCCCGCTCGTCTGTTCCTACAGGATTCTCAGCGAACACCTGTTTTGCAGGACAGTCGTCCGGCATTCTCGCAAAATGTCCCGCCCAGCGTATCCGGCCAGCCTTCACCACCTTCTGGATACTGGGTTCGCCGTAGAGTCGCGCGAGCACGTGGTTCATCCTTCGCCTCCACACTCCGTTCTCCTGTACGCCGCCAAAGATGGTTCTTAACACTCGTCGCTCGAATACTCCGAGTGTACGCAGGTCCTCCTCGAGCAATATCCATGCCTCGTGCCCGTAGAGAACAACCGGTCTAATAAGCGTCATATACAGGTTACACTTCGTGCGAGGGCTAAGTCTTCTCGACCGCAGTTGCTTGTGGAGTCCATAGTAGGCACGACTTCCGCTGATAATTCGCCTCCGGATCTCACGGCTGATGTCATTGTCTGCGGTCACCAGTGAGCCGAGATAGACAAAGTCTTCGCCTATCTCCAGCTCGTCGCCGTCGATCGGTACCTTGTTATTACTGGACAAGCGGATTCGGTCGGTCTCGGATCCGCAGGCCAGCATGTACTTAGTCTTGGACGTATTAATCATCAACCTATTCATTCCTGCTTCGCGTTTCAGTTTGCGGTACATCTCCTCCACCGCTGCAGATGATCTGCCGACTATATCAATGTCATCGGCAAAGCAGATAAGTTGACTGGATCTGTTGAAAATCGGCATTTTTTGAGGATTTGCTGTAATGTGAATATCTGGTCCGTCGTTGACCGTCCCTCCATGTAGCCGACTTGATGACTTCCCACGAATCTGTTTGCTTGTGGCGTTAGACGACGGAGTAGGATTCGGGACAACATCTTTAGGTGGCATTGAGGACAGTGATCGCTCGGTAGTTCTCACAGTTCAATTTGTCGCCCTTCTTGTAGATGGGGCATCGCATATTACCCTCTCCTTCCACTCCTCCGGTAGCTGTTCTATGTCCCAAATCCGGACTATAAACCGACTACGTCGGCGTCTTTATCTCCTGCATGTACGCCGTTCAGGTGTTCATCGAAGTACTGTTTCCACCTTTTTATCACCTCACGATTGTCCGTCAGGATGCCCCCGTCCTTATCCCGGCACATTTCGGCTTGCGACACGAAGCCTTTGCGGGATGCGTTGAGTTTCTGATAGAACTTTCGTGTTTCTTGGGAACGATGCAGCTGCTCCAGCTCCTCGAGCTCCTCCTCCTCCAGGCTGCGCTTTTTCTCCTGGAAAATTCGGACTCGCTGCCTCTTCCGCTGTCGGTGATTTTCCACATTTCGACGGGTGCCTCTTTGCACTACTGCCGCCCGCGCGGCATTCTCTTCGTCCATCACCCTCCTACACTCCTCGTCGAACCAGTCGTTCCGTCGAGTTCGCTCCACATAACCGATGACGTTCTCCGCAGCACTGTTGATGGCTGTCTTTATGGTATCCAAACAGTCCTCGAGAGGGGCTTCGTCAAGCTCGTCCTCTGCCGGCAGCGCTGCTTCGACCGATTGCGCGTAGTCTGCCGCGACCTCAGATTGCTCCAGTCGCGCGATATTTAACCGAGGCGGGCGCCGGTTTCGTGTGTTGTTCACTACGGAGAGTTTTGGGCGCATCTTCACCATCACCAGATAGTGATCTGACTCGATGTTGGCGCCTCGACAGGATCTGACGTCGATGATGTCCGAGAAGTGCCGGCTGTCAATCAAAACGTGGTCGATCTGTGATTCCGTTTGGTACAGTGATCTCCAGGTGTCTTTGTGTGGGAGGCGGTGCTGGAAAAAGGTACTACGTACGACCATTCGTTTGGAGGCGGCGAAATCAATAAGTCTGTTTTAAGGCCGTTTTCGTTGGTCAGCTGGTGCGCACCGAACCTTCTAATTGTCGGTTTGAATTCCTCCTCCTGGCCGACCTGAGCATTAAAATCCCCGATGACGATCTTGATATCATGTTTTCGGCAACGGTCGTATTCACGCTACAGCTGCGCGTAAAATTCGTCTTTGTCGTCACAGGTACTTCCGAGGTGAGGGCTGTGCACGTTGATGATGCTGATGTTGAAGAACCGGCTCTTGATTCTCAACCGGCACATTCGTGAGTTGATCGGCCACCACCCGATCATGCGCTTTTGCATCTTTCCTATCACTATAAAAGCTGTTCCAAGCTCGTGTGTGTTGCCGCAGCTCTGGTAGATGGCACGACCATCTGGGTACGTTCGTACCGTGGAGCCCTTCCAGCATACCTCCTGCAGCGCTACGATGTCGAATTTACGGCTCTTCAATTCGTTGGAGAGCACGTGGGTACTGCCCACAAAATTTAGAGATCGGCAGTTCCATGTTCCAAGTTTCCAATCGCTAGTCCCTTTTCGTCGCGTGGGTCTTTGCCGATTTCCATCCGAAATTTGTTGTTCGTTGTTCGTTGTTTATGTTTTTTTGTAGTCACGGGCTCGCAAGGCCCGCATCTAACCCCACTACCTCGCAGGAGGACCGTCGTGATATTGCTGTTTTGGGTCCCGAATACCATCAGGACGTTGTTGCACTCCGCACGCCGCCCCCTAACTAAGTTTGCATGCGACCAAAGCATCTACTGGGGTTGGGTACCCGATCTCCGCTAAGGTTGCTCGCGCCCCAGCTAGCACCACGGGGAGGTAGAGAATCGGAGTTGCAGATAAGAGGTGATATGACCACTACCCGGAGGTTGGGTGTATGGGGTTTCGAGTTGCACATTGTCTACCGTTCACTAGCCAAAACTACAAGAAGGTAGTGACTCCAAATCGCGATGATAAACAAAATACGACGGCCAAAGCGCGATCCCGGAGGCTGTACACGATGCTGACGAAGTTTGACTGCGTGGTAATGGACGACGAAACCTACGTCAAAGCCGACTACAAGCAGCTTCCGGGACAGGAGTTTTATACGGCAAAAGGAAGGGAAAAGGTAGCAGATATTTTCAAACACATGAAACTGTCAAAGTTCGCGAAGAAATATGTGGTTTGGCAAGCCATCTGTAACTGTGGCTTGAAAAGCAGTATTTTCGTAGCTTCCGGGACTGTCAACCAAGAAATTTACGTGAAAGAGTGTTTGAATAAACGTCTGCTGCCTTTCCTGAAGAAACACGGTTGTTCCGTACTGTTTTGGCCGGATTCGGCATCTTACCATTACGGTAAAAAGGCTATGGAGTGGTACGCCACCAACAACGTGCAGGTGGTTCCCAAGGATAAGAACCCTCCCAACACGCCAGAGCTCCGCTCAATTGAGAAATACTGGGCTATTGTCAAGCGGAACCTAAAGAAGACCAAAAAAACTGCTAAGGACGAACAGCAGTTCAAGGCAAACTGGCTTCTGCGGCGAAGAAGGTGGACAAGGTGGCTGTACAAAATCTGATGGCAGGGGTTAAGCGTAAGGCCCGGCAATTCGGATTTGGAAAAGCGGAAGCCTAAATGAATATTTTTCCTGAATTTTATACTAATTAAACTTAAAAAAGAAATTTAATTTGATTTTTTAAATAAACGATTTCACCGATTTACACGCGTTTTCCATCGACCAAATTTTGACCGTATCACCCTTTATATGAACTTTTTCCGAACGCATTATCTATTAAAAAAAACCTGTTGGAAATTTATAAATTTCTGATAAAGTTCTCAAAGTTCGCCCCATAACGGTAAACCGACTAAACGTGTATATTTATATATCCCCCAGCCATACACGTGACATGAAAAATTGCGTTGCGCTTCGCCGCCGACGACGACGTCGACTTACTCGTTAGCTGGCAGCCGTCCGGGTTCCAGATTTTGTTACGGACCATCTTACTTGCCCTCACTTCACTTCACTTTGTTGACGAATACGGAGCTGCATCAGTGATGGGATGTGTTCGTTTGCCGGTTCTATTTTGTTTTCGAAACATTGATTTCGTAACGATTCCTTCTCGCTCGCAACAATACATTTTTTCTGACGACGACAGCGTCATAAAATCCGGCGTCAAAAACAAAGCGAGAACGAGCATTGAAATTTCAATTTAAGTACTCAGCTATTACTATAAAAACAGGGCAAGCAAAGTGCTTGCTACTAGTTCTCATGCTCGGTTTACTGTTTTTCAGCTTCCGAACTGCGATTAACCGTGTACGTTGTTTCATTGATAAATGGGGGGCTTGTTGATTGTTGTGGGCAGCTCCAGTTTCTTACAATCAATGTGTAAATTCGAGCAGGACCTATTATTAAAACAGCGTAGCGATAGAGTAACTCAGGGCCGTAGGAAGAACCAACTCATGGGGGGGGGTTTTGGTGACTCATTTTTACCGAGGATTTTTGCCCATCAACGTATGGATACAAAAAAATAAAGTAAATTATGTTTGCAACTATATGATTATTAATCTTTAAGTACTCTTTAAAATCGAAACTTAAGAAAATTGGTCCTACACCTTGAAAGTTGAGCTAAATTCGCTTTCATCGATGTTACAATCTTTGAATTTTTTAAGATTTGTTTGTTGATTCGGACATAAAACAAGCTTATTTTAGTAGAGTCTTCAATTTCTTAGAAAAAAAAACTTATTCTATAGTTAAACCAAATAAGCGAAATCTTCTAAACTATTTTAAAAATTCAAAGATTCTAACCTTTGAGTAAAATAAATCAAATTTTCCAAAAAAAAAATGAAAGAGATAAAAATCATCAGATTTTTGGACCAAATTTTCTTAATGCAACCTGAACCAAATTAACGATTTAAGTTTGAAATTTGGTTTTAAAAACTGCAATATAAACACATTGCTGACCAAATATGAGATATCTTGTTTTTCCGCTAGTATGCTCCATTAAAAAGAATAATTCAAACGTTATGAATTTAATAATGAAATAATAATAAGAATTTCGTTTATTGGTTTCTGAAACATAAAATGCCGAATTTTGGTGTCACTAATGTGTTAATGTTTATGTTAAATAATACACTTGGGCAGATTTTTAGGTGGATAGAAGAGCTTTCTTTAACAGCAAATATTTTTCATAAAGAATCAATTCCATAATGAAAATCCGGTGGATGATTTTTTTTAAAATGAAACTTGGGTTTTTTTATAAAACAAAAAACTCAAATTTTAACATTTATTAGTGATTTTCAGCTGAATTGTGTTGAAAAACTAATTATGTTTAAAAAATTGAAATCTGTAAATTGAATTGACAAGCAATTTCAACAAATTAAGGACCGCGAAGAAATCTATGATGAGAAACGCAGAAATTAGGCATTCTATATCTCAGAAACCCCTGGATCAAATTTTACAAACTTAGCATTTTTAAGTTACAATTCGAATTTTGTCGAGTAAAGTTTAACACTTAAAGTTCATGATCTCTTGATTTCATCGACAACTTAAGTTTTTTTGTAAAATTTATTCACAAGCTAAATCTATTTCTGAATTTTGAAATTGCATTCTGAATCTGAATTCTGAACCTGAATTCAAAAATTGCGCTTTGAATCTGTATCCGATTTTTCATACGATTACAGAAATGTACAAAAAATACGATTTAAGAATCTTAATCCAGATTGGAATTTTATGAGTAAGTTTTTGAGCCCTCATTCATGAATCTATAATTAGAATTCTGTAGTTTAGGTTTAATCTAAATTCACTATTTAAATTATTTATTTTTAATCTGTATTGTGAATCAGAATCAAAATATGAATCCAAAAGATTTGAATCTGACTTTTCAATTTTGGATTGTCTTTTCTGAATTTTGTGTGAGAATAAAGTTTAAGAACTTTGAATTTGAATACTAAACAAATTTTCTCTTTTTTCCTATTCGGAAAATTATTATCAAAATATTAAAAATGCATAAGATCTCGAAAAATATGATTCAAATTTGATATGAAATGCAAAACCAAATTTGAGCCATGATTTCAAAGCAGCTTTTCATTTCTGATTTTCTATGATTATTCGAACTGAAATTCAAGAATCCTGAATTGGATATAGAATCCAAAATACGATAATAGTAATACAATTTTGGTTATAGGAATTATAGAATCGGATCCTTCGAAATGGGTTTAATTAAATTCAAAACTTAATATTCAGACCTAAATTTCGATGAACAAGTGAGAAAATTTGAAAATGTGTACCAGAATTTGAGACTTGGGTTGGATTTTTGAGGTTTTGGCATTAGTTTTTAATCTAGATTGTTACTCTTGATTCACCATACTCTTTTATCATAATTTGCTTCTGAATTTAAAATTTTGAATGTAGAGTACACAGCAAAAAAATTTAATGATATTGCATCAAAATCATGCACATAGTTTGAGTTTCAAAAGGCATCTAATATTACATTCTGTTGATGTACCCAGCTACATACATTTGATGTAAAAATGTTACACTTTGTATTTGTATCACAGTAGACGAATTCAAGCACGCAAATTATAGAGCTTCTGCTTCTAATGATATGGCAAGCCGTCATTAATTTCAATATTTTAGAATCTTCCTGACAATTGAATAATAACTTCCGATTTTATTCGTAACAGGGAGCATGGGTTCACCTTACGCCTCAGATTTCAAATATTGAATAAGATGAGAAATTCCAATCACAATAAAAAAGCAAAATGGTTTAAAGCGTGATTCTTTTTTATTTATTATTCGAGAAGACTGTTTTCTCCCTTCAGTGGAAAAATGATTTCACTCACAAAACCGGCCCGTTCCGCTGGACATATTGGAGTCAAGTTGGTGTGAAGTATTATTTGCATTCTGAAAACAGCTTTCCGATCACAGATTTCACGAATTTTCGATCCCCGATTTCACAATGGAATGTTTAATGCATCAGTTTCAATCCAGAACCACTTATTGTTCAGGTTCCATACCCTCCAGATTTGTCCTTGGAATGTCCACTGCATGTTCACAAGACTTTCTAAAATAAATATTTGAAAAAACAATTGAGGGCTTGCAAATTTTTGAACAACATACTAACCTTCCGGTTGTTTTGAAATCCGTTAATACTTTTTCATTCAGACGTCTCGAAGTAAATGGACCTTAAAACGAAAAAGAATTGAAAAAAACTTAGAGCGATGATTTGCTTAGACTTTTTATTAACATTGATAGCACTTACCGGCAAAACACAAATCCTCAAAGTTTATAATCGGTCCTCAACTTTTTAATGCGAGAAATTTCAAAACGTCAATTTAGATAAACATTGGCTACTTGATGTAATACTACAGAACAGGTTGTGATATTACATTAAACGACATGTTCGCAGTGTGTACATCGGTTTGATGTAATATAACAACGCATATAACAAATAATACATAGAACGTCTAACATCTCCTCAAATTACATCCGCCATCGTTACATTATTTTTTGCTGTGTAGAATACCTTGCTTGCTGTTTTGGGTCCTCATGGGGGGGGTTTAACCCCCAAAACCCCCCCCGTTCCTACGGCCATGGAGTAACTTGATAATGACAGGCGTCCCTTTTTGTATGCTTCTTTTTTTAAGTATAGTAGGTAAAAGTTTCTAGAAGAATCGAGATTCAAATAAATTTTAAAGTGGTGATTTAAAATTGGGTTGTCTAATTATTTCAAAATCTTTACAAAGTGTCCGTCTAACTGGATGACTACTAACAAGTTTATCACTGCTAAGGCAGCTAACCCTGACAGGTAATCCAATTTTCTCGGCTACTTTCAACGACCCGGGTGAAGGCTATCGCTACTACTTGTGTTTACAGTTGCCACACCTGCCACACAGTACAATGTGTACATAAAACTGGCAGCTGAACTAGTATAAAGAGTGATAATCGAATCGATTGCAGTCGACTTTAGGGAAGAATGCCACCTAGTGGTAAATTCCTGGCAAAAAAAAAAAAAAAAAAGATTGCAGTCGATTGATATTGCCGACTCGAGAGAGTGCCGTCCCGGTCATTGTTGAGCTCATCCGGTGAAATGATGCGGCGGAGCCTTCTCTGCTGTTTCGGAGGGTACCTATAGTGAGATACCCGTACATGAAATCAATTAGCGTAATTGATATACCCACTTCTTTCGGCCCTATTCATACCCGATCCGAGACGATGTTCCTTCTCACCTCCAAAGGGAGAATCATCATCATCATCATCATCGGTATAGAATCGTCGGAACTGCATTAGGAGTTACCTTCCCCACTATTCTGTTGCAATGTATCGAATCACAAAGCAATCGAAAACTTTTTGCATCAGGAGGGTGTTCTCCGTTGTTTAGGGAACAATAGGTACCTGTCTTAAATGTACTCTCATAATTGGTCATTCGATCTATGGTAGCATATTTTCAAATTCGTCTACCATCTATCAACCATTTTGCAGCGTCGTTTCGTAAATAATTGAATTATTTTACATGTTTTTGGTCGCTTTACTCTATCGTAAAAGTTGAAAAATTGGTGTATTTATACTCTGCTGATATTTTTATTCATCAGTATTCAGTATTTTATCCTGACATCATTCTTACAAGGTAAAAAAGTTGCCCACCGGTGAAATAAACAAAATACGGTTGTCATGCATAAAATGTAAGCGGGGAGACATTTTTAAAAATTTCGTTATGAATAACCAAATGTACTCTCTATCGGACACCTAGCAGCTTCCTAGACAGAAAGTTTGCGTTGAAAAGTCTCGCCTGGATGATCCGGAGATAAAAAAGGAAATCAAATTGAAAGCACTTCCATAAATCCCACCAGGTTGATACTCAGTTTTGGTTGGATCTTGAATCTTGCCATTACGCGAACACTGGTGGTGCATTCAAAAGTTATTCACAAAACGAGGTGTTGCATTTTTTTCGAACACACTACTTAGATTTCATTTGAATATTATCGTAATGAGTTGTTTGCAATAAAAATTTCTTTTATTTACAAGAAATTTTATTATGTCGGATAAATTACAAAACAAATGTGCACTTTTTATTTTTAATCTTAAGCTTACACTATTCAGGGTGGCCAGCGAACCGGGAAAAACCGGGAATTGAAAATAGCTCCGGGAAAACCGGGAAACAACCGGGAATTTGAAATCAAAACCGGGAAAATTCAATTTTCTTTTCTTCGTCAAGAGCAAACCATTGTTCAATAGCTTATCATGATCGTTATTTGTTCTTCTTTGATGAATATACAGGAAGTTGAAGTGAATGTTTTTGCATAATTTCGTTCCCCAATGAGCGTTTTTTTAAACAAATTTGAGAAATTTTTTGGCCGTATTTGAATCAATAAATCGCACTTCCAAGTAATGAAGTCGTACAAAGAACTAAAAACTCAAATTGAAAATATTAATTTTAAGTTCGGTTTTAATATTGAAAATTGAATTAGAAATTTAAACTACGCACGATTGCAATGCAGATTAAGAACCCTGGTTGAAATTCAAGATTAAAGTTTCTGATTTAAAAGTCGAACTCATAATTGGAAAATTAAATTTAGAAGGTAAAATTCAGATTTCGATTTGAAATCTGACATAATCTGGATGTACCATTGAAATTCTGAACTCAAAATAAGAGAAATATAACAGAAACTAGAAATCAAGATCCAAAATTGTGTATCTAGAACGGTTTAAAGAATTATAATTTAAATGTTAATTGATTAACATTAACAATTAAATTTTGAATTCTAAATTGAATATTAACATTTATTGACCAGAATATTGCACAAACTCGTAGTCAGTTGAAAAAAGTAAAAGTTGAAATCGAGTAAGAGGACAGAATAAGCTATTTTTCAAATCTAAGTTCAGCGAACAACTACATCGAAGAATAGTATTTTTGAGGGTAATCGTCTCATGTTTTGGTGAAATGTCGTTTAAAAAATCAGAAATTATCATTTTTTAAAATTAAAATTAGCCTGTGACAACTAATTGCTAGCTATTCTGCATTAAAATCAAACACTTATTTCAAATCCACTTAATATCCTCAATTAAAAGCAAGATTTCAGTGATACATATATGTTAAAAAACGAACATTTTCAATTCAACAAAAAATCATAATTATTTCAACACCGGAAAACGCTTCTAGTCTTTCGATCTTACTTATTTTAATTTATTGAACAACTTAGTTGAAGACCGTGAAATTTAGCTAATCATAAGTTTTGGTATTAATTCATTTATAATTTCTTTAAAATACTTATACTTTATCGAAAGGAAAAAGTAACTAAAATAAAACTCATACAACTTACTTTGAGGTAGGTCTTCGAGACAGTTGATTTTTGGTTTAAAACATTTAATTTGAATATTTTAAACATATTCTTTAGTACTCTTAATAATATGAATACTTAAAAAAATAAATGAAATAAACCCTTGAACACAAAAACAAAAGCTGTTAGAAAAAAAAGTCAAATTTCAATTTTGTAGTGCTATATTAGAATAAGGACATGTGAGCTCGTTTTTTTTGTAAAGCTTAAGAAAGAGTCCAGTAAGTTAACAAAACATATACTTAATAATGTAGTAAAGAGGAATTTGAATATTTTGTTAAGAGGTGGTTTGAATAAAGGTAAATTGAATTGAAATATATTTAAAAATATTTTTTCTTCTTTATTCCTAGCACGATGTTACTGTATTTTCTACTTCAGATTAAAAAAAAAAACAAACATCGCTGTATTTTTGGTAATTTATACTCATTTGAACCCCCAGATTGTTCACTGATGAATTGAAGGCGTTGCACAGTTTCATATTGAATTTTTATACATACAATGACAAGTTTTGATACGTAATCGATGGTTGATCGTATTTATTTAACCGGAAAAAAATTAAAATATCGTGTAAAGTCGTATTCAAAATGCCGCTTTGGCGATTGCATATGCACGTAAATTTTTTTATTATTAGCAATTTGTTGTGACAGCAGGACTTCTTTATCAACTTGCGTGAACAGTTCGAATTAACAAACCTTGCTCAAAATTCTATCTAATTTCAGAATCCAAATTTTGTATTAAGAATTGATATAGAAAAATTTAATAGAAATTTGGGGTCAGTATAATATATCAAATTTGGATTCTGAAAACAGACTTTAACTAAGATTGAGATTCGAATTTCAGACTCATTATCTGGATTCATCATCCTCATTTTATTCATCAGTAAATAAAGCGTACAAAAAATCCTTATTTTGGAATAGAAATAAAATCAAAGCTAGGAATCTTAATACAAAATTCAGTAACCATTACACAGTACTATGATTTCAAAAATAATTATTTAAATATAAAATTCATTTTAAAATCATACATCCAGATTCAGAATCGAAGTAGTCTTTTTTTTAAAATGGCTGTAGAATAGAAAAAAAAACAGTAATGCAAGTTATGCAATTTAAATTAATCTAAATTTCTACGTTAAAACTAAGAAATAGAATTAAACATTTTAACTGAAAATTCGAACTGGCAATTAAGTTTTGAAACTTATATCGACATCTATGTATGTATCAGTATTTCAATATCAAATTGGTGTTTCATAATTAGAAGTCAACTTTCAAGTTCGAGTCTTTATTTGCATTTTAATCATTACATTTAAGTTATATTATAACAGTTTATTAAGTGTTCAGATCAATTATGATCAGTCCAACTCTTTGATTAAGTAAATTTTAAACATGGTTTATTTGATTTAAATTTGCTAGAGCAATAAATTATTTGATTTATAGGAGAATATCCTGTAGAGAAAAAAATATGTATATAAAATTAAACCTAAACTATATCCTAATAACTAACTTAATTGTAAAGAGAACGAATCGCTGTGATGGAAGACTGCATCGATTTGCCTTTGAAGTTAGAGATAACAAGGCCATCTTTTCGATCGATTCGATGCCCGCAATCCGATGAAGATCTTCGGTGCTGTGCCAATGTGGAAGCCGCAAAATCATTTTCAGAACCTTGTTCTGATTCCTAAGTTCGAGTTTTAAAGTAAAATTCAGTATGAGCACAAAATAAGATTGTTTATTTATCTGAATATCCTGATTTATTAAAATTATGAGAATTTTTTAATGATCGGACGAGTTTGTGCGATCATTGTGATTTTCATCAAAATTAAAAAATCGGTTCATTCTGGTCTTATAGATTCTATTTTCTGAAATGTTGGAGATTAACCCTTTTTAAAATGCACATGAATAAATAACTTTTGAAGTTTCCAAGTAAAATCATGGAATAGCACATCAAAACGGAATGAAATTTTACCAGGCTTGAATTGAAATATTTTGTAATTTTTAAGTAGCAAACTTCTACATGAGACTTTAACAAAGTATCTTTTGGAACACTAAATATTCGGCGAAATATATAATTTCATAGCCCTTTTGATGTTACAGCTTTCATCTGAAGACATCATAATAATAGGCTATTCGTTCCTTTAAGAGTTATGAAAGGAATAATGGCAATACAGCTTATTTTATGTTTCGAGTTTTAACAAATCTTCTTAATTCTTAGTTAATGCTAAGTTCAAAGGGTTTAGCAGGGCCGGATTAAGCCATCGGGGGGCCCGGGGCAATTTTTCTCGGGGGGCCCCTATGATTCGATTTTTTTTTCAAATACTATCCCAGAAAATACAAAATATTTTAAAAGTGTGAAAGAACTAGAGATAGATAGAGTTCAATATACTCTTTTCAAATAGCCATGTTGTTTGTGTAGAAGATGGTTTCTGGTATCTTCAAATAAAAATATTTAATCTATTGCGGAAGAGTTTAGAAATATCTCAAAAATAAAAGCTCTGATTTGAGCTTCCAAATGCAAAATTTAATGCTCAATTTTTTAATACCCTTATCACCAACTAAAATTCTCTGATTTAGAATAATGCCCGTATAGATATTTTGAAAGTTTTTCATTTCATCATTGGTCGTCTGGTTTGTGCTTCATCGAGAAATTTTTACCTTATGACAAAAAATTTCATAATGATTTAAAACATAGAATAAAAAACTCAAAAAAATAAACAAAATAATTAAATTCAAACCCCATCCATAGAGATTCAGATATAGGGGGAAGTTGTCTACTACCGGACACTTAAGGTTTTTAAGCAATAACTTCAAAAATATTTTTTTATAAATATTAGTTCCTCTACTGATTTGAAGAGTATCAATATTATGATCACTAAACAATATTAGAAAAAAATTAATTTACAACAAATTCATGTGGTAAGAGAAATCATTTTATGTTAGTTTTCACTCATTTCCAAAAGTGTCGTCTATAGCCGGACACTACGAATTTCATCCCCAAAGTTGTCACCAATGGCACATAAACGTAGCAAAATGACTGAAATCACTTGCTTAGGTCTTGTGAGTACGTGTTTTCCAATATTGAACATTCTATGAAGCCATTCATAAAAGTTTTTTTGACAAACCAGAATGTACATTTGTTTCGAAAAAAAAAAACTAGAGTAAAATTGTCTATGACCGGACAGCAAAATTTAAAGTTTATCAGAGGACCAAAATAGATTGGTTATTGAATCCGTATCTTCAGCGAACCATTTGAGAGTGCTATAGAGATAAAATAATGAAAGTTTCAAGTTGAAATCATTTATAATTTTGAAGATTTTCTTGTCCGGTCATAGACAACAATATGGTGTCCGGTCATAGAGAAATCGCATTTTTTTTTATTTTCCTAATATTTTCTTTGAGCTTCCGATTTGTTATCTTACACCTGCTGAAGTCGAAAGATAACCAACCAACGATGACGTTTATGTGCAATTCACATTTGACAAGCCGTAAAAACTGATCACAATATAAATGTAAAGTTTGGACGATCCTCGCCGAACTACTAGGCGAAAGCTTTCAAAGCCTATAATTGGTTTACCTTTTCAGATTGGATTACCATATTTCTAACACCATGTTAGGCTTCTATTTACTTTATTTTCATGATGTTAAAACATTTTTAGGATATTGCGTTTTCGAAAAATCAATGTTGTCCGGCCATAGGAGGTGTCCGGTCATAGACGACTTCCCCCTAAGTGTCTAAGAATTTAAAACTTTAAATTAGGTTATTTTCCAAACCACAATTCAGTGTCTCAAATCCAAATCATAATTTCAAATCAAGTTTTAAGAAACGAAATATGAATTAAATTAAAAAAAAAAGATTACAATCAGAGCCAAAGCAGAAATTGCACCAAATGTGTATTTCAATTTTATATCTTTGAAACGTAAAAAAAACCTTTTCGTGAGATGTTTATGAATATGATTCTCATCAAATGAAAAAAAAAGTTATCAAATTGTTATTCTGACAAAAGTTTCATTCGATGCCCCCAAAACCAAAGGGGTATAAGTGAAAAAATGATCGTTTGATAAAAACATCAAAATAGATCTCTATTCTACTGTTTATAATACAGAAACAGTTATCATTAAAAAAAAGTCAAATAAGGAATCCAAATGAGATTAGAACCTGAAACAAAGCTCCTGAGTTCTTAAAATTCAGGAAAACCATAAAACTGAACTTCAGTTACTAAAGAAACAACACAAGACTTGAAAATCTCAATTAATTGAATCCGGAAAAAATATAAGATGAAAAAACATAGAAATATTCATGTTAAAAGAATCACTCAATGATATTAGCAACTCAACTATGAGATTGTTTGAATGAATATTAGAGAATGACCATTTGAAAAATGATATTCTGTACTCAGGATATTTACTTCAGTAGATGGAAAAATTTTGGTTTAATCAGGCGAAAATGTTCAAATACGATATTTAAACCTAAGACAGAAATTGGGATGGAAATTCAATAACTTCAATAAGAAACTCTGTACTGTCGATCGGTCCAATATAAACAACTACAGTTTTTTTTAAATTTTACTTTTAAAAATAGGGAGAGAAAAGGGTTTAGAATTCATAAACCAACGAAAATTTCATTCAAAATGATTGAAAAGTGAAAAAATTATAATAATACTAGATATTAACCCGGATACTGCCCAGGTAAAATTCTGTAATGTTTATCATAAAGCTTAGAGAACTGAGCACTGTGAGCCAGTTTTGACGAAATAAGCAGCTATTTTAAAGCAGTAACCATTAGTTGGAAAGTTAACCTAATAATAAACATTATTATTGTGCAAAACGTGTGTATATTATGAAAATGAGGAGATCCTGACCGAATATCCTTACTGACACCTTTCGATGAAAAAAATATGAAAATTTGAGGTGTTTTCCTCATATTCTTCTTAATTTTTTTTTCGAATTCGGTTTACATTATTTTTGTCCAAATTTTGGGTTGAAAGTTTTGAAATTCAATACTCAAATTTTGAAGTTCTCAGCCCGAAAAATGCGGGAAAACTTCTTCATTGCTTACTCTAGGGAAGGCCCTTAATGTATGTAAGAGAAAAAATATTCTAAATATTATTTCACGGAGGCCCCTTTAGTAGTTATATTTCAAGTTTTCATTCCGATTTTCTAGTTTTCATTTCTTTTCATAGATTTGTAGAAATTGAGGTAGTGTGATTAAAGAAATGTTAAAACTTTTTTTTCCCTCGGGGGGCCCCCCTGAGCTGGGGGCCCGGGGCAATTGCCCCTTTTGCCCCCCCCCCCCCTTTAATCCGGCCTTGGGGTTTAGCGAAACTTATTTCAAGTTCTAATCAATGATTCAATGCTGTTAAAATGTATAATATATTTGCATACCTTTTTAATTATTTTTAATTAATTTTAATTAGTCTAACCTCAAATATATTTTCTTCACCGTTATTTTTAAAGATTTGAAAAACCTTAGAACCTCAAAATGTCAATACTTTATTTTCGGTACGAAATCCAACCAGTATCACCGTAATTTTCGCAGCTGTGAATAACTTTCGAATTACAATACTGATTCACTGTAAGTTTTCACACACTTTGTCTACTTGTTCGGCCAATAAATGTTGTTTAAGGGGGGGGTAGGGTCTAACACTTTCAAAAAATCGATTTTTTTATTTTTTTATTGTCTTATTGTAAAACATTTCAAGAATGTTGTGTCAAATTTTCAAGTCAATTGAAGCAAAACTGTAGAAGTTATAGGCCTTTATCTCCTCCTATCAATACTGCAAGAAAGCAAGAGCAGAAACTTCAAACGCGTTTTTCTCGAAAGCACATTTTTAAAGTCCGTGGACATCGCCATTTGAAAACTACTTATCCGATTCTTTTCAAATTTGGAACATATTTTCTACATATAAAATACCAGATCCCAACGTTTTTCTTTTTTGATTTTTTTACTTTGGGGAGATTTTAGAGGTGAAAAATGGCGGATTTTTAAGTGAAAAATCGTAGTTTTTACTTCAAACAGCCACAAAAATTTCATAAAAATATTTTTAAGTTAAATAAAAACGTTGGGGTCCAGAAAAACATCTATTAAAAATATTTTGCTCTGATTTTTTGACTTCAGATGATTCTGTGCTGAGATACAGTGTCCACCGCAAATCCTGTTTTCTAAAAGGCATCCTCGAAAACTCTCCGTCACCGGCTCAATTTTCAATATTTTTCTACGAAAAAATTACTAAATGTTCTTTTAACAATGCTTTGAATAATGCAAAAAATTTGAATACATTTGTTTGAACGATAGCTCTAGAAAAAAATCGTGAAAATGGTGTTTTTTTATACCCGTTAGACCCTACCCCCCCTTAAGATATTAATTAGT